>NC_080465.1:43027810-43235408 GCF_028018845.1 Melospiza georgiana
ATCTTTGAGAATCCCTTGCAAGCCAGAAAATTCTCTGGTACTGTGATTGTGTTCTTGAGAAGATGGCATTTCACAGCTGCCCCTGAGCATGAGGTAGAAGCAGCCCTACATGCATTGAAAGAAGTATCTACAGGATATGAAAATAGAATGTATCTATCAGAGATGTAACTATGTGAGCACATAAGGATTGCTGATGGCAGATGATTTTTGAAGTTGAACACCTGTGTTTGAGGACAAGGCCAGTGAAATGCTTGCATGGCCTGAATGAGAGGGATCCCAGAGGAGAAGTGCCATCATTCTGGTTTTTGCAGCTTTGGAGCAGGTGTGAGCTGAGTCAGGGCATAAGGGGATTTGTTGACACTGAAGCCCTGAACTCCTCAGGCATGACCAATTTGTTTTGGGGTCACCACAAGCTAGGTTTAGGACTGCAATGGGTGCCAGGAACTTTGAAGCAGGTGATGCGTGGAGGAGGATCTGCAACTGCACTGGGACAGCTCTCTACATCCTCTATGGAAAGGTCTGTGTTTGCCTGGGAGGCAACACGATTCCTTCAGAAGCTGCAGCCCGCTTTGACGTGGAAGGTGGCGTGGGGAAAGTGAGCACGCAGCCTGTGTGTGGTGGTTGGTGGGAGAGGCAGCTGGAGCCTGGTGCCCTTGTGTTAGTGCTTTGAGGGCAAGTGGGGATTTTCTTACCTTTGAGGATGCCCAAGTGCTGTGGGGATGCCTGGAGGCAGCCGAGGAGACGAGGATGTGGGTGCAGAGGCCGGGTGTGGCGCTGAGTGCAGGAGGTGGCTGGTCAGGGACAGCCCAGGAGCTGATCGTGCAGCTGCTGCTCCAGCGCTGCTCCAGCAGCGTTCCACCAAGGGCCGCAGGAGCAGGAGACAACGACAGTTGCTATGGGCACAGCCCAACATTCCATGTAGAACCCCAGGGGAGCCATGGGAGAGAAAGAGGCATGGGCCACCTCTGTCCCTTTTACTTCTGCTGCTGCAAGCTTGCTCTGAGAGCCTTGCCATTGGGTTTTTCTCCTGAGTGGTCTGAGGAGACGGGCAAAAGCAGTGCAGGGACAGCCCTGGCTCTTCTCGGTGCTTCTCTGCAAGGTGTCTCCAGCTGAACGTGCCCAGGAGGCTGTCTGTGTCCAAGGGCCCAGAACCTCATCTCCTGCCCTGGAGAACCAGCAGGACTCCTCCCGCTGGCTCTCCTCCAGCTCTGAGAGGAGCTAGAATTTGCAAGTTGTTCGGCCGAGAGGCAACTCCAAAGCTTCCTCTCCAAGTGGAGGCATTCATGCTGCCCCCTTTCTCAAATCTCCTTTTGGTGCCCAATAATGTGGCTTGATGTTTTCCCTCCTTTGGCCTCTGAGCTGGTCACTCACCTCATCACTCCTTCCTTGAAACTTAGAGAAACAGCATGTTTCTCAGGGGAACTGATGGGGACACACAGACAGGGACAGCACGGTGGCATTTCTGTAGCAAACATGAATGCAGACTTTGTATATCCCTCTTCCAGCTCCCTTGGAGAAACTAGCTGTTTGTCTCAAAAGACTCAGGGATTCCTCTAACAAAGGAACGCTGATGGAATTATCTTTCCACACTGATGGCCTTGGCATTTCTTTTAATACTTAGATGGCAGATAGGACAAAACCCAGCCAGTTTTGGTGCTTCCCGGCCTTTAGTTAAGGCAAAGCAAATCTTGCTTCAGTCCCAATCTTGCTTCCTTGCCAGGCTGCATGTTGCCCACAGGGCAGCAAAGTGAGGGGGCAGCTGTAACAAGTGCCACTGCAAGGCAGATACTTTGTAGGCTCCAAGGCCCAGCTGCACTGGCTCCATCAGACAAGGGCAAGCTTCCCTGCGCTTCCCAGAAGCAGCCTGGCAATTGCCCCCTCCCTGGCCCCCTCTCCACCCTGCACAGCCCCTGCCACCAAAGCCTTGCTGGGCAGTGCCATTTGCTGGGCTAGACGAAAGAGGGAGTTTGCTTCTTCTTTCGTGCAAATACCTAAGCTGGGGGAAGCCAGAGAGAGGATAATGATCCCAGCAGCTGTGCTTTAGCTAAGGAGATTGGTGGAGGCCCAGAGCGGGAGAGGGGTCCTTTCAAGAGAAACTGAAACTGAACTACTGATGCCTTTGTGGTGCATGGGATATGAATTGGACAGAATTGGAGGGGTTCTAGAAAGGTCTTCCAAGGTGGTCAGGTGCATCAGTGCCCCAAAATGAAACAAAGTTATGTTGCTGGGCTACAAAAAGGACTAAAGCTGTTGCTTTTAGGGCAGAAATGATGGTGAGAGCAGAGCACTCATTTTGATCCAATTCATTGAATTAAACAAAGCCTCCCTTTCCACTGGCAGCTGAGATTTGTAGGAATCAAAGGATGAAGCGCCAGCGTTCTTTCCCTGGCAGGAAAGGAGACACACCTTTGCCAGTCCTGCCAGCTGAGCAAGGGGCCGGGCCTTGGGGAGGTGGTGCGTGCCCAGATTCTCCTCTCAGGGCAAGTGCCGTCTTTGATTGCCGCAGTGATTTCATACAGACCAAAAGACAAAGTGGAACAAACATGGTTTAATGATAAAGACAGATTGTGTCTCAACAAAGGCAAAATGACAAAAGACAGAGCATAGCCAACACTAAGCCTCTTCCATTGACTGATCAATCTAATCCTACTAATGAATCTTGAATAATACTCATGTACCTTAACTAAGAAATTGAGGAGATTCCTATCATGTAAACTAACTAAATAGAATTTCAGCAAGTCTAAAAGCTTAAAAACCAGTCCTATTCCTATCTAGTCCTATTGACGCCTAAGCCTTGCTAGGCCTGGCTGGACAAGCTGCAGGCTTGTCTAATTTGGTCTTTTCTTCTTGGCGAGAGGCTCTGCTTCTTTGCGAGGGCGATGTCTTCTCCTGTGTTTGTTCCTTTCCTGCATGGTTTCAAACACCCTGGAAGATAGGAAACAAACCATCCATTGTTCAATTTAGTACACACCATTACAGCAAGTGGCAAGATCTGCCTTTTAGTATGAATTTCTGTCTTTTTGGGCAGTGGCAGGTTGTGAATTGATCAGAGCATGAGTCCGATCTTTCTTGTTTCAATGCCTTGAAATGTCTTCCTCCTTTTGCTGCATCCTATTTGGAATTTGATCAGCAGCATCAAAGCAAGCTTGGATGGATCTGTTGCTCCTTGTATGCAGTGTGTGTTGTTGGGGCAGGGTAAGGTTTCATTGTGAAGGCTGGGTTTGAAGTGAGCTGTTTGGGTTTGAGGTGGGTTGTAAGCTTGAGCAGGGCTGCGAGGGGCGATGGTGCAAGTGGCCTGAGCTTGCCCTGCGGCGCCTTTGCAAAGGGCCAGCCTGTTTGAGTGGCAAGGCGCAGGTTGGAGCAGAAAGAGCAGGAAGTTGCGCACCGTTTGCACTGGCCGCAGGGAAAGGGGCCTCCCGCCGGACGGGGCGGCTGGCGCGGTTGGCAGCAGGGACACTGGGCGCTGCCAGCCCTCTTGCGGCTTCTCTTGCCTGTCTGCCCATCCTCCTTTCTGGGGGGGCTTTTGCTCCTCTTGCCTTCGCCCACAGCCTGGAAATCAAAGAATCCTCTTTCAATGTTTCCTTCCCGTCAGAAAGCTGGAAATGCCTGCGTCCAGCACAAAAATCGATTGGCCTAAGCAAATCCTTGCAAAGCCTCAAGAGCTGAGGAAAGGGCTGCCTTTGCCAGTGGGCTGCGGCGGGCTGCCAAGGCAGAGCTTGGAGGGAAATGCTCCTCTTTCCTACAGGCCAAAGGGGTGGGATAAATGTGTGGCTGTCTAGAATTCTACATTTCTTATTTCTACCTCTCTGCCTAACATTTATTTCCCTTGGGTTTTCCTGCAGAAATGTCTAGGGAATGGGATGGAAATTCAGTCAAATTAGGGAAGACACATGGTTAGACGTTTTCTACAACCCAGAATAATCTCTCTCTCTCTTTCTCTTTCTCTCTCTCTCTCTCACTCTTGCCAACCAAATTGCTCTTTGCTGGTAAGGAAAGTCTGAGGGGAGCCACAGCACTGGCAGCTGCTTCTTGGGGAGTATGCTGGGATGCTAGAAAAACTGCCTGAAAATCTGCAACATCTCCCTGAAGACAGGGATTGCTGATGTCAGGAGGAGTTAAGTGGGGAATGAAGGGTGCGATTGGAGTCAGCAAAGGTGGCAGCCCTTGAGAAAGCCATCTGTAGAGAGTCCAAGGCCATTTGGGTGGTGGTGCGGCTTTTTTGGCTCAGAGTTAGGCTCCAGAATGGCGTATTTCAGGGCAGCAGCAGCAGAAGGAAGGCCTGGGCAGCATCTGCTGTGCCTTTCCCAGCACATGGGACGATGTGATCCTGGCAAAGCGGCGTCTGGCATGGCTGGCCAGCAGGTTTTCTCCCCTTCTCCCAGTTTCTCCACCCTCCTGGCATGCCTGGATTTTCTTGCCCCTCACCTGAGCAAGAGTGCTAGCAACTCTATGCTCCTTTTTCCAGGTGTAGTAGTACTCCACACACTGTGCCACGGTCTTAGTCTGGATCTGTTGTGAAGAGAAAAAGAAGGAATCTAAAATTCCTTTGTAGGGTGCATTGGGGAAAAAGAAGAAGATGGAGTAAAGTAGGAAGTAAAATCATGAAGTAAATGGAGTAGGGTGTAAAATGAAATCAAGATGGAGAAAGAGAGGCATCGTGCAATGTAGTAAAGCGTGTATCATGCTAGATGGTAGCACACGTAATGCACAGATCAACAAGAAATCCATCTAGCACAGGTCTTCTTTGCCGGGTTCACTGCAGTTATGCCAGCACAATGTCTTGTGGAAGCAGCAGCAGACGTGTGCGACAAGTCTGAGAGAATAAATCATCATATTGCAAAGGAGCTTGGAGAAAAGGGCTGGAGAGACAGGATCATCCTTTTCACACAGGCCTTTGATGTCCCGTTTTGTTCCTACTTGAGCAGTTTTGGTACTTGAGAAGAGAGAGACCGAAGGCCAGTGTTTGTTACCAGATAGAAGCAAGCTTTCCTCCTGATGATCTACTCAGGTAAAGAATGTCCTGCGGCTTTACCTGCTTCTGGATGAGATGAAAATCCTTGCCGTAGGTGTGGAAAGCCTTTTGGAAGGAGTCCTTCTCCTCAGGTGTCCATCTGTCGGAGCCTGGCAATAAAAAGCAGCAGTTAAATGGATCCCTCGATCCACATGAAGTAGATGCCACTGGCCGCCGCAAGAAAATGGTTGCAGGCCATCATTGCCGTGTGAGTACACGTCTGCTCCCTCAGAAGGTGATGAAGACAAGAGCAGGCATTCCGCCGGGAAAAGGATTGGAAAAGAAGTAAAGCTGAAGGACTAGATGCTGGTGCTTTCCCCAGCCCCCGAGAAGAGAAGCCCTTGTGCTGGTGTTAAGCACAATTTGTTGAAGCAGAAACACTTGCCACAACACTGAAGGGGACGGCAGCATCTGTCAGTGAAGGAAGAAGCTCTGCTTTGCTTACCTGCGTAATGATAATCAGCCAAGGGATGGCCTTGAGCTGTTGCAGGCCCTCCTGAGAGCAACATCTCCAGAGCCTCCTGCAAGATCCAAGGGGAAAAGGCTTTAGGCGCCCCACCACATCCAAAATGAGCCGAAAAGCACAGATGCTGCCTTTCAGCTACTTTGCCTCTTCAGACATTCAAGCAACTGTATGCCATATGGGTGAAAGCCTGGGATTTGATCCCAGTGCCTAGTTTTTGCTGCCCAGCCCTTTGATGCTGGTGCCCAAGAGTGGCATTTTGCTCCCCAAGCGAATGATTTAGCGGCTCCTGCAGCCAGAATGGCCTCAGCTGAGTGAGGCTTCTGGGAATTTCCTCTCCAAATGTCTTAGAGCAGCCAGAGCTGCAGGCGATTTCCAAGGCAGCAGGCTGCAGGAGCTTGCGCCGCCGCCTGCAGGAGGGAGATTCTCCCTGCTGGAGCCGTTTGGGCTCAGCCCTGCTGCAGCTGGAGGAGACACAGCAGGCAGCAGGTGCTCTGCTCCCTGTGAAGAGCCTTCATCAAGGAGCAGGCAGGAAAGGCTGTGCCAGTGGCCGGGCCTTGTGCATTGCCTGTGCCCTCTTCTGTGCGCCCACAGAGCGGCTTCTTACCGGAAGGCTGCCGCGTGCCTGGTGCAGGCAGTGCAGGGCGCGCTCCAGGTCAGCTGCTGGGCCGGCAATGCCACGGGAGCTGGCCATGTCCAGCAGTTGTCTTACTGCAAGCACAAGAAAAAGCCAGCCCAAGTCAGCCTTGAGGCCAGCAAGAGCAAAGGTTGCCATGCAAGGCGGAAGGAAAGGCCAGGAGCTAAAGGCAGCAGCTTGGAGAGCATGAAAAGGAGAGCAAAGACAGGGCCAGCTGAAGCAAGGGCCCCCGCAGTGCTGGCTCTCCCTTCAGAGCAGCTTCTTGTAGAAGAAGTGGAGGCCAATCTCCTCTCTTGCAGTGGCAAATGGGCCTGAGCAATTTGGAGAGCAAGATGCTTGCTCTTTTTGCTGCTCTGCTGCAGAAGCAGAGCGTTCTCCTTGCCTCTAACACTTCTAGATGGGAAGATGGGCGAGACAGGGAGAGAAGCGGAGCCTGCAAAAAGCTGCCTTTCTATGCAAAAGGAGACTTGGAAAGATCCAAGTATGTCAGGGGTGGAAGAAAAGCTTGAAGAGAAGCTACCTCTGTCAGGTTTTTCCATGTCAGAGTTGTCTTCTCCCCAGGGCTTCCAGACCAGGCTTGCAGGCTCTTCATCCTCACTTGGTGCTCGGCTCTGCGGCTCTGGGAGCTCAGCCTGAAAGTCGCTGCCAACATTGATGTGCCTAAAGGAAGAAAGAGGTGAAGGTAAGATAGGCAAGTGCTCGATAGAGCCTTGCTGTGGATGCACAGGCTTGAAGCAATCCCAGCCTGACTCTGGAAGAGCAGTTCTCCTCCTGGCCATTCCTCCAGTTTGCTGTCCTTTAACCCTAGGCCAAAACTCACGGCTGATTGTTGCCTCTTGCTTTCCTTTTCATTGTGCCTCTCCTTTCCACCTGCAAAAGATCCAAACAATGCTCCAGTTAGAAATGGTTCCGCCCAGGATGTGTCAGTAGCCTTCCTTCTCGACCTCATCGTTGCAAAGCCTGAGCTCCTCTGTGCCAGCTCCTTTCTTTTTGCTGTCATTGCCATGCTTTTGAGGTGGAATTGCCTAGGCAGGAGCCTCTAGCAGTCAGCAGCTTCCTGAGGAGGGGAAGCAGAAGGCCATGCACTACTCTCTTCAGTCCTGGGGCCACTGGCAGGAGCCAAGAGAATGGGCTGCAAGATGTGGCAGTGCAGGCTTCGGGTGGATAGAAGGAAAAGGCTCTTCACGCAGAGGGTGCTTGGCCACTGGAACAGGCTCTCCAGGGAAGGGGTGCCAGCAGCAAGGCTGACTGAGCTCCAAAAGTGTTTGGACAGCGCTCTTGGGCATGTGATTGTTGAGGCTGCCCCAGGCAGGCCCTGGAGTTGGGCTCAGTGATCTTTGAGAATCCCTTGCAAGCCAGAAAATTCTCTGGTACTGTGATTGTGTTCTTGAGAAGATGGCATTTCACAGCTGCCCCTGAGCATGAGGTAGAAGCAGCCCTACATGCATTGAAAGAAGTATCTACAGGATATGAAAATAGAATGTATCTATCAGAGATGTAACTATGTGAGCACATAAGGATTGCTGATGGCAGATGATTTTTGAAGTTGAACACCTGTGTTTGAGGACAAGGCCAGTGAAATGCTTGCATGGCCTGAATGAGAGGGATCCCAGAGGAGAAGTGCCATCATTCTGGTTTTTGCAGCTTTGGAGCAGGTGTGAGCTGAGTCAGGGCATAAGGGGATTTGTTGACACTGAAGCCCTGAACTCCTCAGGCATGACCAATTTGTTTTGGGGTCACCACAAGCTAGGTTTAGGACTGCAATGGGTGCCAGGAACTTTGAAGCAGGTGATGCGTGGAGGAGGATGTGCAACTGCACTGGGACAGCTCTCTACATCCTCTATGGAAAGGTCTGTGTTTGCCTGGGAGGCAACACGATTCCTTCAGAAGCTGCAGCCCGCTTTGACGTGGAAGGTGGCGTGGGGAAAGTGAGCACGCAGCCTGTGTGTGGTGGTTGGTGGGAGAGGCAGCTGGAGCCTGGTGCCCTTGTGTTAGTGCTTTGAGGGCAAGTGGGGATTTTCTTACCTTTGAGGATCCCCAAGTGCTGTGGGGATGCCTGGAGGCAGCCGAGGAGACGAGGATGTGGGTGCAGAGGCCGGGTGTGGCACTGAGTGCAGGAGGTGGCTGGTCAGGGACAGCCCAGGAGCTGATCGTGCAGCTGCTGCTCCAGCGCTGCTCCAGCAGCGTTCCACCAAGGGCCGCAGGAGCAGGAGACAACGACAGTTGCTATGGGCACAGCCCAACATTCCATGTAGAACCCCAGGGGAGCCATGGGAGAGAAAGAGGCATGGGCCACTGCTGTCCCTTTTACTTCTGCTGCTGCAAGCTTGCTCTGAGAGCCTTGCCATTGGGTTTTTCTCCTGAGTGGTCTGAGGAGACGGGCAAAAGCAGTGCAGGGACAGCCCTGGCTCTTCTCGGTGCTTCTCTGCAAGGTGTCTCCAGCTGAACGTGCCCAGGAGGCTGTCTGTGTCCAAGGGCCCAGAACCTCATCTCCTGCCCTGGAGAACCAGCAGGACTCCTCCCGCTGGCTCTCCTCCAGCTCTGAGAGGAGCTAGAATTTGCAAGTTGTTCGGCCGAGAGGCAACTCCAAAGCTTCCTCTCCAAGTGGAGGCATTCATGCTGCCCCCTTTCTCAAATCTCCTTTTGGTGCCCAATAATGTGGCTTGATGTATTCCCTCCTTTGGCCTCTGAGCTGGTCACTCACCTCATCACTCCTTCCTTGAAACTTAGAGAAACAGCATGTTTCTCAGGGGAACTGATGGGGACACACAGACAGGGACAGCACGGTGGCATTTCTGTAGCAAACATGAATGCAGACTTTGTATATCCCTCTTCCAGCTCCCTTGGAGAAACTAGCTGTTTGTCTCAAAAGACTCAGGGATTCCTCTAACAAAGGAACTCTGATGGAATTATCTTTCCACACTGATGGCCTTGGCATTTCTTGTAATACTTAGATGGCAGATAGGATAAAACCCAGCCAGTTTTGCTGCTTCCCGGCCTTTAGTTAAGGCAAAGCAAATCTTGCTTCAGTCCCAATCTTGCTTCCTTGCCAGGCTGCATGTTGCCCACAGGGCAGCAAAGTGAGGGGGCAGCTGTAACAAGTGCCACTGCAAGGCAGATACTTTGTAGGCTCCAAGGCCCAGCTGCACTGGCTCCATCAGACAAGGGCAAGCTTCCCTGCGCTTCCCAGAAGCAGCCTGGCAATTGCCCCCTCCCTGGCCCCCTCTCCACCCTGCACAGCCCCTGCCACCAAAGCCTTGCTGGGCAGTGCCATTTGCTGGGCTAGACGAAAGAGGGAGTTTGCTTCTTCTTTCGTGCAAATACCTAAGCTGGGGGAAGCCAGAGAGAGGATAATGATCCCCGCCGCTGTGCTTTAGCTAAGGAGATTGGTGGAGGCCCAGAGCGGGAGAGGGGTCCTTTCAAGAGAAACTGAAACTGAACTACTGATGCCTTTGTGGTGCATGGGATATGAATTGGACAGAATTGGAGGGGTTCTAGAAAGGTCTTCCAAGGTGGTCAGGTGCATCAGTGCCCCAAAATGAAACAAAGTTATGTTGCTGGGCTACAAAAAGGACTAAAGCTGTTGCTTTTAGGGCAGAAATGATGGTGAGAGCAGAGCACTCATTTTGATCCAATTCATTGAATTAAACAAAGCCTCCCTTTCCACTGGCAGCTGAGATTTGTAGGAATCAAAGGATGAAGCGCCAGCGTTCTTTCCCTGGCAGGAAAGGAGACACACCTTTGCCAGTCCTGCCAGCTGAGCAAGGGGCCGGGCCTTGGGGAGGTGGTGCGTGCCCAGATTCTCCTCTCAGGGCAAGTGCCGTCTTTGATTGCCGCAGTGATTTCATACAGACCAAAAGACAAAGTGGAACAAACATGGTTTAATGATAAAGACAGATTGTGTCTCAACAAAGGCAAAATGACAAAAGACAGAGCATAGCCAACACTAAGCCTCTTCCATTGACTGATCAATCTAATCCTACTAATGAATCTTGAATAATACTCATGTACCTTAACTAAGAAATTGAGGAGATTCCTATCATGTAAACTAACTAAATAGAATTTCAGCAAGTCTAAAAGCTTAAAAACCAGTCCTATTCCTATCTAGTCCTATTGACGCCTAAGCCTTGCTAGGCCTGGCTGGACAAGCTGCAGGCTTGTCTAATTTGGTCTTTTCTTCTTGGCGAGAGGCTCTGCTTCTTTGCGAGGGCGATGTCTTCTCCTGTGTTTGTTCCTTTCCTGCATGGTTTCAAACACCCTGGAAGATAGGAAACAAACCATCCATTGTTCAATTTAGTACACACCATTACAGCAAGTGGCAAGATCTGCCTTTTAGTATGAATTTCTGTCTTTTTGGGCAGTGGCAGGTTGTGAATTGATCAGAGCATGAGTCCGATCTTTCTTGTTTCAATGCCTTGAAATGTCTTCCTCCTTTTGCTGCATCCTATTTGGAATTTGATCAGCAGCATCAAAGCAAGCTTGGATGGATCTGTTGCTCCTTGTATGCAGTGTGTGTTGTTGGGGCAGGGTAAGGTTTCATTGTGAAGGCTGGGTTTGAAGTGAGCTGTTTGAGTTTGAGGTGGGTTGTAAGCTTGAGCAGGGCTGCGAGGGGCGATGGTGCAAGTGGCCTGAGCTTGCCCTGCGGCGCCTTTGCAAAGGGCCAGCCTGTTTGAGTGGCAAGGCGCAGGTTGGAGCAGAAAGAGCAGGAAGTTGCGCACCGTTTGCACTGGCCGCAGGGAAAGGGGCCTCCCGCCGGACGGGGCGGCTGGCGCGGTTGGCAGCAGGGACACTGGGCGCTGCCAGCCCTCTTGCGGCTTCTCTTGCCTGTCTGCCCATCCTCCTTTCTGGGGGGGCTTTTGCTCCTCTTGCCTTCGCCCACAGCCTGGAAATCAAAGAATCCTCTTTCAATGTTTCCTTCCCGTCAGAAAGCTGGAAATGCCTGCGTCCAGCACAAAAATCGATTGGCCTAAGCAAATCCTTGCAAAGCCTCAAGAGCTGAGGAAAGGGCTGCCTTTGCCAGTGGGCTGCGGCGGGCTGCCAAGGCAGAGCTTGGAGGGAAATGCTCCTCTTTCCTACAGGCCAAAGGGGTGGGATAAATGTGTGGCTGTCTAGAATTCTACATTTCTTATTTCTACCTCTCTGCCTAACATTTATTTCCCTTGGGTTTTCCTGCAGAAATGTCTAGGGAATGGGATGGAAATTCAGTCAAATTAGGGAAGACACATGGTTAGACGTTTTCTACAACCCAGAATAATCTCTCTCTCTCTTTCTCTTTCTCTCTCTCTCTCTCACTCTTGCCAACCAAATTGATCTTCGCTGGTAAGGAAAGTCTGAGGGGAGCCACAGCACTGGCAGCTGCATCTTGGGGAGTATGCTGGGATGCTAGAAAAACTGCCTGAAAATCTGCAACATCTCCCTGAAGACAGGGATTGCTGATGTCAGGAGGAGTTAAGTGGGGAATGAAGGGTGTGATTGGAGTCAGCAAAGGTGGCAGCCCTTGAGAAAGCCATCTGTAGAGAGTGCAAGGCCATTTGGGTGGTGGTGCGGCTTTTTTGGCTCAGAGTTAGGCTCCAGAATGGCGTATTTCAGGGCAGCAGCAGCAGAAGGAAGGCCTGGGCAGCATCTGCTGTGCCTTTCCCAGCACATGGGACGATGTGATCCTGGCAAAGCGGCGTCTGGCATGGCTGGCCAGCAGGTTTTCTCCCCTTCTCCCAGTTTCTCCACCCTCCTGGCATGCCTGGATTTTCTTGCCTCTCACCTGAGCAAGAGTGCTAGCAACTCTATGCTCCTTTTTCCAGGTGTAGTAGTACTCCACACACTGTGCCACGGTCTTAGTCTGGATCTGTTGTGAAGAGAAAAAGAAGGAATCTAAAATTCCTTTGTAGGGTGCATTGGGGAAAAAGAAGAAGATGGAGTAAAGTAGGAAGTAAAATCATGAAGTAAATGGAGTAGGGTGTAAAATGAAATCAAGATGGAGAAAGAGAGGCATCGTGCAATGTAGTAAAGCGTGTATCATGCTAGATGGTAGCACACGTAATGCACAGATCAACAAGAAATCCATCTAGCACAGGTCTTCTTTGCCGGGTTCACTGCAGTTATGCCAGCACAATGTCTTGTGGAAGCAGCAGCAGACGTGTGCGACAAGTCTGAGAGAATAAATCATCATATTGCAAAGGAGCTTGGAGAAAAGGGCTGGAGAGTCAGGATCATCCTTTTCACACAGACCTTTGATGTCCCGTTTTGTTCCTACTTGAGCAGTTTTGGTACTTGAGAAGAGAGAGACCGAAGGCCAGTGTTTGTTACCAGATAGAAGCAAGCTTTCCTCCTGATGATCTGCTGAGGTAAAGAATGTCCTGCGGCTTTACCTGCTTCTGGATGAGATGAAAATCCTTGCCGTAGGTGTGGAAAGCCTTTTGGAAGGAGTCCTTCTCCTCAGGTGTCCATCTGTCGGAGCCTGGCAATAAAAAGCAGCAGGTAAATGGATCCCTCGATCCACATGAAGTAGATCCCACTGGCCGCCGCAAGAAAATGGTTGCAGGCCATCATTGCCGTGTGAGTACACGTCTGCTCCCTCAGAAGGTGATGAAGACAAGAGCAGGCATTCCGCCGGGAAAAGGATTGGAAAAGAAGTAAAGCTGAAGGACTAGATGCTGGTGCTTTCCCCTGCCCCCGAGAAGAGAAGCCCTTGTGCTGGTGTTAAGCACAATTTGTTGAAGCAGAAACACTTGCCACAACACTGAAGGGGACGGCAGCATCTGTCAGTGAAGGAAGAAGCTCTGCTTTGCTTACCTGCGTAATGATAATCAGCCAAGGGATGGCCTTGAGCTGTTGCAGGCCCTCCTGAGAGCAACATCTCCAGAGCCTCCTGCAAGATCCAAGGGGAAAAGGCTTTAGGCGCCCCACCACATCCAAAATGAGCCGAAAAGCACAGATGCTGCCTTTCAGCTACTTTGCCTCTTCAGACATTCAAGCAACTGTATGCCATGTGGGTGAAAGCCTGGGATTTGATCCCAGTGCCTAGTTTTTGCTGCCCAGCCCTTTGATGCTGGTGCCCAAGAGTGGCATTTTGCTCCCCAAGCGAATGATTTAGCGGCTCCTGCAGCCAGAATGGCCTCAGCTGAGTGAGGCTTCTGGGAATTTCCTCTCCAAATGTCTTAGAGCAGCCAGAGCTGCAGGCGATTTCCAAGGCAGCAGGCTGCAGGAGCTTGCGCCGCCGCCTGCAGGAGGGAGATTCTCCCTGCTGGAGCCGTTTGGGCTCAGCCCTGCCGCAGCTGGAGGAGACACAGCAGGCAGCAGGTGCTCTGCTCCCTGTGAAGAGCCTTCATCAAGGAGCAGGCAGGAAAGGCTGTGCCAGTGGCCGGGCCTTGTGCATTGCCTGTGCCCTCTTCTGTGCGCCCACAGAGCGGCTTCTTACCGGAAGGCTGCCGCGTGCCTGGTGCAGGCAGTGCAGGGCGCGCTCCAGGTCAGCTGCTGGGCCGGCAATGCCACGGGAGCTGGCCATGTCCAGCAGTTGTCTTACTGCAAGCACAAGAAAAAGCCAGCCCAAGTCAGCCTTGAGGCCAGCAAGAGCAAAGGTTGCCATGCAAGGCGGAAGGAAAGGCCAGGAGCTAAAGGCAGTAGCTTGGAGAGCATGAAAAGGAGAGCAAAGACAGGGCCAGCTGAAGCAAGGGCCCCCGCAGTGCTGGCTCTCCCTTCAGAGCAGCTTCTTGTAGAAGAAGTGGAGGCCAATCTCCTCTCTTGCAGTGGCAAATGGGCCTGAGCAATTTGGAGAGCAAGATGCTTGCTCTTTTTGCTGCTCTGCTGCAGAAGCAGAGCGTTCTCCTTGCCTCTAACACTTCTAGATGGGAAGATGGGCGAGACAGGGAGAGAAGCGGAGCCTGCAAAAAGCTGCCTTTCTATGCAAAAGGAGACTTGGAAAGATCCAAGTATGTCAGGGGTGGAAGAAAAGCTTGAAGAGAAGCTACCTCTGTCAGGTTTTTCCATGTCAGAGTCGTCTTCTCCCCAGGGCTTCCAGACCAGGCTTGCAGGCTCTTCATCCTCACTTGGTGCTCTGCTCTGCAGCTCTGGCAGCTCAGCCTGAAAGTCGCTGCCAACATTGATGTGCCTAAAGGAAGAAAGAGGTGAAGGTAAGATAGGCAAGTGCTCGAGAGAGCCTTGCTGTGGATGCACAGGCTTGAAGCAATCCCAGCCTGACTCTGAAAGAGCAGTTCTCCTCCTGGCCATTCCTCCAGTTTGCTGTCCTTTAAGCCTAGGCCAAAACTCACGGCTGATTGTTGCCTCTTGCTTTCCTTTTCATTGTGCCTCTCCTTTCCACCTGCAAAAGATCCAAACAATGCTCCAGTTAGAAATGGTTCCGCCCAGGATGTGTCAGTAGCCTTCCTTCTCGACCTCATCGTTGCAAAGCCTGAGCTCCTCTGTGCCAGCTCCTTTCTTTTTGCTGTCATTGCCATGCTTTTGAGGTGGAATTGCCTAGGCAGGAGCCTCTAGCAGTCAGCAGCTTCCTGAGGAGGGGAAGCAGAAGGCCATGCACTACTCTCTTCAGTCCTGGGGCCACTGGCAGGAGCCAAGAGAATGGGCTGCAAGATGTGGCAGTGCAGGCTTCGGGTGGATAGAAGGAAAAGGCTCTTCACGCAGAGGGTGCTTGGCCACTGGAACAGGCTCTCCAGGGAAGGGGTGCCAGCAGCAAGGCTGACTGAGCTCCAAAAGTGTTTGGACAGCGCTCTTGGGCATGTGATTGTTGAGGCTGCCCCAGGCAGGCCCTGGAGTTGGGCTCAGTGATCTTTGAGAATCCCTTGCAAGCCAGAAAATTCTCTGGTACTGTGATTGTGTTCTTGAGAAGATGGCATTTCACAGCTGCCCCTGAGCATGAGGTAGAAGCAGCCCTACATGCATTGAAAGAAGTATCTACAGGATATGAAAATAGAATGTATCTATCAGAGATGTAACTATGTGAGCACATAAGGATTGCTGATGGCAGATGATTTTTGAAGTTGAACACCTGTGTTTGAGGACAAGGCCAGTGAAATGCTTGCATGGCCTGAATGAGAGGGATCCCAGAGGAGAAGTGCCATCATTCTGGTTTTTGCAGCTTTGGAGCAGGTGTGAGCTGAGTCAGGGCATAAGGGGATTTGTTGACACTGAAGCCCTGAACTCCTCAGGCATGACCAATTTGTTTTGGGGTCACCACAAGCTAGGTTTAGGACTGCAATGGGTGCCAGGAACTTTGAAGCAGGTGATGCGTGGAGGAGGATGTGCAACTGCACTGGGACAGCTCTCTACATCCTCTATGGAAAGGTCTGTGTTTGCCTGGGAGGCAACACGATTCCTTCAGAAGCTGCAGCCCGCTTTGACGTGGAAGGTGGCGTGGGGAAAGTGAGCACGCAGCCTGTGTGTGGTGGTTGGTGGGAGAGGCAGCTGGAGCCTGGTGCCCTTGTGTTAGTGCTTTGAGGGCAAGTGGGGATTTTCTTACCTTTGAGGATCCCCAAGTGCTGTGGGGATGCCTGGAGGCAGCCGAGGAGACGAGGATGTGGGTGCAGAGGCCGGGTGTGGCACTGAGTGCAGGAGGTGGCTGGTCAGGGACAGCCCAGGAGCTGATCGTGCAGCTGCTGCTCCAGCGCTGCTCCAGCAGCGTTCCACCAAGGGCCGCAGGAGCAGGAGACAACGACAGTTGCTATGGGCACAGCCCAACATTCCATGTAGAACCCCAGGGGAGCCATGGGAGAGAAAGAGGCATGGGCCACTGCTGTCCCTTTTACTTCTGCTGCTGCAAGCTTGCTCTGAGAGCCTTGCCATTGGGTTTTTCTCCTGAGTGGTCTGAGGAGACGGGCAAAAGCAGTGCAGGGACAGCCCTGGCTCTTCTCGGTGCTTCTCTGCAAGGTGTCTCCAGCTGAACGTGCCCAGGAGGCTGTCTGTGTCCAAGGGCCCAGAACCTCATCTCCTGCCCTGGAGAACCAGCAGGACTCCTCCCGCTGGCTCTCCTCCAGCTCTGAGAGGAGCTAGAATTTGCAAGTTGTTCGGCCGAGAGGCAACTCCAAAGCTTCCTCTCCAAGTGGAGGCATTCATGCTGCCCCCTTTCTCAAATCTCCTTTTGGTGCCCAATAATGTGGCTTGATGTTTTCCCTCCTTTGGCCTCTGAGCTGGTCACTCACCTCATCACTCCTTCCTTGAAACTTAGAGAAACAGCATGTTTCTCAGGGGAACTGATGGGGACACACAGACAGGGACAGCACGGTGGCATTTCTGTAGCAAACATGAATGCAGACTTTGTATATCCCTCTTCCAGCTCCCTTGGAGAAACTAGCTGTTTGTCTCAAAAGACTCAGGGATTCCTCTAACAAAGGAACTCTGATGGAATTATCTTTCCACACTGATGGCCTTGGCATTTCTTGTAATACTTAGATGGCAGATAGGATAAAACCCAGCCAGTTTTGCTGCTTCCCGGCCTTTAGTTAAGGCAAAGCAAATCTTGCTTCAGTCCCAATCTTGCTTCCTTGCCAGGCTGCATGTTGCCCACAGGGCAGCAAAGTGAGGGGGCAGCTGTAACAAGTGCCACTGCAAGGCAGATACTTTGTAGGCTCCAAGGCCCAGCTGCACTGGCTCCATCAGACAAGGGCAAGCTTCCCTGCGCTTCCCAGAAGCAGCCTGGCAATTGCCCCCTCCCTGGCCCCCTCTCCACCCTGCACAGCCCCTGCCACCAAAGCCTTGCTGGGCAGTGCCATTTGCTGGGCTAGACGAAAGAGGGAGTTTGCTTCTTCTTTCGTGCAAATACCTAAGCTGGGGGAAGCCAGAGAGAGGATAATGATCCCCGCCGCTGTGCTTTAGCTAAGGAGATTGGTGGAGGCCCAGAGCGGGAGAGGGGTCCTTTCAAGAGAAACTGAAACTGAACTACTGATGCCTTTGTGGTGCATGGGATATGAATTGGACAGAATTGGAGGGGTTCTAGAAAGGTCTTCCAAGGTGGTCAGGTGCATCAGTGCCCCAAAATGAAACAAAGTTATGTTGCTGGGCTACAAAAAGGACTAAAGCTGTTGCTTTTAGGGCAGAAATGATGGTGAGAGCAGAGCACTCATTTTGATCCAATTCATTGAATTAAACAAAGCCTCCCTTTCCACTGGCAGCTGAGATTTGTAGGAATCAAAGGATGAAGCGCCAGCGTTCTTTCCCTGGCAGGAAAGGAGACACACCTTTGCCAGTCCTGCCAGCTGAGCAAGGGGCCGGGCCTTGGGGAGGTGGTGCGTGCCCAGATTCTCCTCTCAGGGCAAGTGCCGTCTTTGATTGCCGCAGTGATTTCATACAGACCAAAAGACAAAGTGGAACAAACATGGTTTAATGATAAAGACAGATTGTGTCTCAACAAAGGCAAAATGACAAAAGACAGAGCATAGCCAACACTAAGCCTCTTCCATTGACTGATCAATCTAATCCTACTAATGAATCTTGAATAATACTCATGTACCTTAACTAAGAAATTGAGGAGATTCCTATCATGTAAACTAACTAAATAGAATTTCAGCAAGTCTAAAAGCTTAAAAACCAGTCCTATTCCTATCTAGTCCTATTGACGCCTAAGCCTTGCTAGGCCTGGCTGGACAAGCTGCAGGCTTGTCTAATTTGGTCTTTTCTTCTTGGCGAGAGGCTCTGCTTCTTTGCGAGGGCGATGTCTTCTCCTGTGTTTGTTCCTTTCCTGCATGGTTTCAAACACCCTGGAAGATAGGAAACAAACCATCCATTGTTCAATTTAGTACACACCATTACAGCAAGTGGCAAGATCTGCCTTTTAGTATGAATTTCTGTCTTTTTGGGCAGTGGCAGGTTGTGAATTGATCAGAGCATGAGTCCGATCTTTCTTGTTTCAATGCCTTGAAATGTCTTCCTCCTTTTGCTGCATCCTATTTGGAATTTGATCAGCAGCATCAAAGCAAGCTTGGATGGATCTGTTGCTCCTTGTATGCAGTGTGTGTTGTTGGGGCAGGGTAAGGTTTCATTGTGAAGGCTGGGTTTGAAGTGAGCTGTTTGAGTTTGAGGTGGGTTGTAAGCTTGAGCAGGGCTGCGAGGGGCGATGGTGCAAGTGGCCTGAGCTTGCCCTGCGGCGCCTTTGCAAAGGGCCAGCCTGTTTGAGTGGCAAGGCGCAGGTTGGAGCAGAAAGAGCAGGAAGTTGCGCACCGTTTGCACTGGCCGCAGGGAAAGGGGCCTCCCGCCGGACGGGGCGGCTGGCGCGGTTGGCAGCAGGGACACTGGGCGCTGCCAGCCCTCTTGCGGCTTCTCTTGCCTGTCTGCCCATCCTCCTTTCTGGGGGGGCTTTTGCTCCTCTTGCCTTCGCCCACAGCCTGGAAATCAAAGAATCCTCTTTCAATGTTTCCTTCCCGTCAGAAAGCTGGAAATGCCTGCGTCCAGCACAAAAATCGATTGGCCTAAGGAAATCCTTGCAAAGCCTCAAGAGCTGAGGAAAGGGCTGCCTTTGCCAGTGGGCTGCGGCGGGCTGCCAAGGCAGAGCTTGGAGGGAAATGCTCCTCTTTCCTACAGGCCAAAGGGGTGGGATAAATGTGTGGCTGTCTAGAATTCTACATTTCTTATTTCTACCTCTCTGCCTAACATTTATTTCCCTTGGGTTTTCCTGCAGAAATGTCTAGGGAATGGGATGGAAATTCAGTCAAATTAGGGAAGACACATGGTTAGACGTTTTCTACAACCCAGAATAATCTCTCTCTCTCTTTCTCTTTCTCTCTCTCTCTCTCACTCTTGCCAACCAAATTGATCTTCGCTGGTAAGGAAAGTCTGAGGGGAGCCACAGCACTGGCAGCTGCATCTTGGGGAGTATGCTGGGATGCTAGAAAAACTGCCTGAAAATCTGCAACATCTCCCTGAAGACAGGGATTGCTGATGTCAGGAGGAGTTAAGTGGGGAATGAAGGGTGTGATTGGAGTCAGCAAAGGTGGCAGCCCTTGAGAAAGCCATCTGTAGAGAGTGCAAGGCCATTTGGGTGGTGGTGCGGCTTTTTTGGCTCAGAGTTAGGCTCCAGAATGGCGTATTTCAGGGCAGCAGCAGCAGAAGGAAGGCCTGGGCAGCATCTGCTGTGCCTTTCCCAGCACATGGGACGATGTGATCCTGGCAAAGCGGCGTCTGGCATGGCTGGCCAGCAGGTTTTCTCCCCTTCTCCCAGTTTCTCCACCCTCCTGGCATGCCTGGATTTTCTTGCCTCTCACCTGAGCAAGAGTGCTAGCAACTCTATGCTCCTTTTTCCAGGTGTAGTAGTACTCCACACACTGTGCCACGGTCTTAGTCTGGATCTGTTGTGAAGAGAAAAAGAAGGAATCTAAAATTCCTTTGTAGGGTGCATTGGGGAAAAAGAAGAAGATGGAGTAAAGTAGGAAGTAAAATCATGAAGTAAATGGAGTAGGGTGTAAAATGAAATCAAGATGGAGAAAGAGAGGCATCGTGCAATGTAGTAAAGCGTGTATCATGCTAGATGGTAGCACACGTAATGCACAGATCAACAAGAAATCCATCTAGCACAGGTCTTCTTTGCCGGGTTCACTGCAGTTATGCCAGCACAATGTCTTGTGGAAGCAGCAGCAGACGTGTGCGACAAGTCTGAGAGAATAAATCATCATATTGCAAAGGAGCTTGGAGAAAAGGGCTGGAGAGTCAGGATCATCCTTTTCACACAGACCTTTGATGTCCCGTTTTGTTCCTACTTGAGCAGTTTTGGTACTTGAGAAGAGAGAGACCGAAGGCCAGTGTTTGTTACCAGATAGAAGCAAGCTTTCCTCCTGATGATCTGCTGAGGTAAAGAATGTCCTGCGGCTTTACCTGCTTCTGGATGAGATGAAAATCCTTGCCGTAGGTGTGGAAAGCCTTTTGGAAGGAGTCCTTCTCCTCAGGTGTCCATCTGTCGGAGCCTGGCAATAAAAAGCAGCAGGTAAATGGATCCCTCGATCCACATGAAGTAGATCCCACTGGCCGCCGCAAGAAAATGGTTGCAGGCCATCATTGCCGTGTGAGTACACGTCTGCTCCCTCAGAAGGTGATGAAGACAAGAGCAGGCATTCCGCCGGGAAAAGGATTGGAAAAGAAGTAAAGCTGAAGGACTAGATGCTGGTGCTTTCCCCTGCCCCCGAGAAGAGAAGCCCTTGTGCTGGTGTTAAGCACAATTTGTTGAAGCAGAAACACTTGCCACAACACTGAAGGGGACGGCAGCATCTGTCAGTGAAGGAAGAAGCTCTGCTTTGCTTACCTGCGTAATGATAATCAGCCAAGGGATGGCCTTGAGCTGTTGCAGGCCCTCCTGAGAGCAACATCTCCAGAGCCTCCTGCAAGATCCAAGGGGAAAAGGCTTTAGGCGCCCCACCACATCCAAAATGAGCCGAAAAGCACAGATGCTGCCTTTCAGCTACTTTGCCTCTTCAGACATTCAAGCAACTGTATGCCATGTGGGTGAAAGCCTGGGATTTGATCCCAGTGCCTAGTTTTTGCTGCCCAGCCCTTTGATGCTGGTGCCCAAGAGTGGCATTTTGCTCCCCAAGCGAATGATTTAGCGGCTCCTGCAGCCAGAATGGCCTCAGCTGAGTGAGGCTTCTGGGAATTTCCTCTCCAAATGTCTTAGAGCAGCCAGAGCTGCAGGCGATTTCCAAGGCAGCAGGCTGCAGGAGCTTGCGCCGCCGCCTGCAGGAGGGAGATTCTCCCTGCTGGAGCCGTTTGGGCTCAGCCCTGCCGCAGCTGGAGGAGACACAGCAGGCAGCAGGTGCTCTGCTCCCTGTGAAGAGCCTTCATCAAGGAGCAGGCAGGAAAGGCTGTGCCAGTGGCCGGGCCTTGTGCATTGCCTGTGCCCTCTTCTGTGCGCCCACAGAGCGGCTTCTTACCGGAAGGCTGCCGCGTGCCTGGTGCAGGCAGTGCAGGGCGCGCTCCAGGTCAGCTGCTGGGCCGGCAATGCCACGGGAGCTGGCCATGTCCAGCAGTTGTCTTACTGCAAGCACAAGAAAAAGCCAGCCCAAGTCAGCCTTGAGGCCAGCAAGAGCAAAGGTTGCCATGCAAGGCGGAAGGAAAGGCCAGGAGCTAAAGGCAGTAGCTTGGAGAGCATGAAAAGGAGAGCAAAGACAGGGCCAGCTGAAGCAAGGGCCCCCGCAGTGCTGGCTCTCCCTTCAGAGCAGCTTCTTGTAGAAGAAGTGGAGGCCAATCTCCTCTCTTGCAGTGGCAAATGGGCCTGAGCAATTTGGAGAGCAAGATGCTTGCTCTTTTTGCTGCTCTGCTGCAGAAGCAGAGCGTTCTCCTTGCCTCTAACACTTCTAGATGGGAAGATGGGCGAGACAGGGAGAGAAGCGGAGCCTGCAAAAAGCTGCCTTTCTATGCAAAAGGAGACTTGGAAAGATCCAAGTATGTCAGGGGTGGAAGAAAAGCTTGAAGAGAAGCTACCTCTGTCAGGTTTTTCCATGTCAGAGTCGTCTTCTCCCCAGGGCTTCCAGACCAGGCTTGCAGGCTCTTCATCCTCACTTGGTGCTCTGCTCTGCAGCTCTGGCAGCTCAGCCTGAAAGTCGCTGCCAACATTGATGTGCCTAAAGGAAGAAAGAGGTGAAGGTAAGATAGGCAAGTGCTCGAGAGAGCCTTGCTGTGGATGCACAGGCTTGAAGCAATCCCAGCCTGACTCTGAAAGAGCAGTTCTCCTCCTGGCCATTCCTCCAGTTTGCTGTCCTTTAAGCCTAGGCCAAAACTCACGGCTGATTGTTGCCTCTTGCTTTCCTTTTCATTGTGCCTCTCCTTTCCACCTGCAAAAGATCCAAACAATGCTCCAGTTAGAAATGGTTCCGCCCAGGATGTGTCAGTAGCCTTCCTTCTCGACCTCATCGTTGCAAAGCCTGAGCTCCTCTGTGCCAGCTCCTTTCTTTTTGCTGTCATTGCCATGCTTTTGAGGTGGAATTGCCTAGGCAGGAGCCTCTAGCAGTCAGCAGCTTCCTGAGGAGGGGAAGCAGAAGGCCATGCACTACTCTCTTCAGTCCTGGGGCCACTGGCAGGAGCCAAGAGAATGGGCTGCAAGATGTGGCAGTGCAGGCTTCGGGTGGATAGAAGGAAAAGGCTCTTCACGCAGAGGGTGCTTGGCCACTGGAACAGGCTCTCCAGGGAAGGGGTGCCAGCAGCAAGGCTGACTGAGCTCCAAAAGTGTTTGGACAGCGCTCTTGGGCATGTGATTGTTGAGGCTGCCCCAGGCAGGCCCTGGAGTTGGGCTCAGTGATCTTTGAGAATCCCTTGCAAGCCAGAAAATTCTCTGGTACTGTGATTGTGTTCTTGAGAAGATGGCATTTCACAGCTGCCCCTGAGCATGAGGTAGAAGCAGCCCTACATGCATTGAAAGAAGTATCTACAGGATATGAAAATAGAATGTATCTATCAGAGATGTAACTATGTGAGCACATAAGGATTGCTGATGGCAGATGATTTTTGAAGTTGAACACCTGTGTTTGAGGACAAGGCCAGTGAAATGCTTGCATGGCCTGAATGAGAGGGATCCCAGAGGAGAAGTGCCATCATTCTGGTTTTTGCAGCTTTGGAGCAGGTGTGAGCTGAGTCAGGGCATAAGGGGATTTGTTGACACTGAAGCCCTGAACTCCTCAGGCATGACCAATTTGTTTTGGGGTCACCACAAGCTAGGTTTAGGACTGCAATGGGTTCCAGGAACTTTGAAGCAGGTGATGCGTGGAGGAGGATCTGCAACTGCACTGGGACAGCTCTCTACACCCTCTATGGAAAGGTCTGTGTTTGCCTGGGAGGCAACACGATTCCTTCAGAAGCTGCAGCCCGCTTTGACGTGGAAGGTGGCGTGGGGAAAGTGAGCACGCAGCCTGTGTGTGGTGGTTGGTGGGAGAGGCAGCTGGAGCCTGGTGCCCTTGTGTTAGTGCTTTGAGGGCAAGTGGGGATTTTCTTACCTTTGAGGATCCCCAAGTGCTGTGGGGATGCCTGGAGGCAGCCGAGGAGACGAGGATGTGGGTGCAGAGGCCGGGTGTGGCGCTGAGTGCAGGAGGTGGCTGGTCAGGGACAGCCCAGGAGCTGATCGTGCAGCTGCTGCTCCAGCGCTGCTCCAGCAGCGTTCCACCAAGGGCCGCAGGAGCAGGAGACAACGACAGTTGCTATGGGCACAGCCCAACATTCCATGTAGAACCCCAGGGGAGCCATGGGAGAGAAAGAGGCATGGGCCACCTCTGTCCCTTTTACTTCTGCTGCTGCAAGCTTGCTCTGAGAGCCTTGCCATTGGGTTTTTCTCCTGAGTGGTCTGAGGAGACGGGCAAAAGCAGTGCAGGGACAGCCCTGGCTCTTCTCGGTGCTTCTCTGCAAGGTGTCTCCAGCTGAACGTGCCCAGGAGGCTGTCTGTGTCCAAGGGCCCAGAACCTCATCTCCTGCCCTGGAGAACCAGCAGGACTCCTCCCGCTGGCTCTCCTCCAGCTCTGAGAGGAGCTAGAATTTGCAAGTTGTTCGGCCGAGAGGCAACTCCAAAGCTTCCTCTCCAAGTGGAGGCATTCATGCTGCCCCCTTTCTCAAATCTCCTTTTGGTGCCCAATAATGTGGCTTGATGTATTCCCTCCTTTGGCCTCTGAGCTGGTCACTCACCTCATCACTCCTTCCTTGAAACTTAGAGAAACAGCATGTTTCTCAGGGGAACTGATGGGGACACACAGACAGGGACAGCACGGTGGCATTTCTGTAGCAAACATGAATGCAGACTTTGTATATCCCTCTTCCAGCTCCCTTGGAGAAACTAGCTGTTTGTCTCAAAAGACTCAGGGATTCCTCTAACAAAGGAACGCTGATGGAATTATCTTTCCACACTGATGGCCTTGGCATTTCTTTTAATACTTAGATGGCAGATAGGACAAAACCCAGCCAGTTTTGCTGCTTCCCGGCCTTTAATTAAGGCAAAGCAAATCTTGCTTCAGTCCCAATCTTGCTTCCTTGCCAGGCTGCATGTTGCCCACAGGGCAGCAAAGTGAGGGGGCAGCTGTAACAAGTGCCACTGCAAGGCAGATACTTTGTAGGCTCCAAGGCCCAGCTGCACTGGCTCCATCAGACAAGGGCAAGCTTCCCTGCGCTTCCCAGAAGCAGCCTGGCAATTGCCCCCTCCCTGGCCCCCTCTCCACCCTGCACAGCCCCTGCCACCAAAGCCTTGCTGGGCAGTGCCATTTGCTGGGCTAGACGAAAGAGGGAGTTTGCTTCTTCTTTCGTGCAAATACCTAAGCTGGGGGAAGCCAGAGAGAGGATAATGATCCCAGCCGCTGTGCTTTAGCTAAGGAGATTGGTGGAGGCCCAGAGCGGGAGAGGGGTCCTTTCAAGAGAAACTGAAACTGAACTACTGATGCCTTTGTGGTGCATGGGATATGAATTGGACAGAATTGGAGGGGTTCTAGAAAGGTCTTCCAAGGTGGTCAGGTGCATCAGTGCCCCAAAATGAAACAAAGTTATGTTGCTGGGCTACAAAAAGGACTAAAGCTGTTGCTTTTAGGGCAGAAATGATGGTGAGAGCAGAGCACTCATTTTGATCCAATTCATTGAATTAAACAAAGCCTCCCTTTCCACTGGCAGCTGAGATTTGTAGGAATCAAAGGATGAAGCGCCAGCGTTCTTTCCCTGGCAGGAAAGGAGACACACCTTTGCCAGTCCTGCCAGCTGAGCAAGGGGCCGGGCCTTGGGGAGGTGGTGCGTGCCCAGATTCTCCTCTCAGGGCAAGTGCCGTCTTTGATTGCCGCAGTGATTTCATACAGACCAAAAGACAAAGTGGAACAAACATGGTTTAATGATAAAGACAGATTGTGTCTCAACAAAGGCAAAATGACAAAAGACAGAGCATAGCCAACACTAAGCCTCTTCCATTGACTGATCAATCTAATCCTACTAATGAATCTTGAATAATACTCATGTACCTTAACTAAGAAATTGAGGAGATTCCTATCATGTAAACTAACTAAATAGAATTTCAGCAAGTCTAAAAGCTTAAAAACCAGTCCTATTCCTATCTAGTCCTATTGACGCCTAAGCCTTGCTAGGCCTGGCTGGACAAGCTGCAGGCTTGTCTAATTTGGTCTTTTCTTCTTGGCGAGAGGCTCTGCTTCTTTGCGAGGGCGATGTCTTCTCCTGTGTTTGTTCCTTTCCTGCATGGTTTCAAACACCCTGGAAGATAGGAAACAAACCATCCATTGTTCAATTTAGTACACACCATTACAGCAAGTGGCAAGATCTGCCTTTTAGTATGAATTTCTGTCTTTTTGGGCAGTGGCAGGTTGTGAATTGATCAGAGCATGAGTCCGATCTTTCTTGTTTCAATGCCTTGAAATGTCTTCCTCCTTTTGCTGCATCCTATTTGGAATTTGATCAGCAGCATCAAAGCAAGCTTGGATGGATCTGTTGCTCCTTGTATGCAGTGTGTGTTGTTGGGGCAGGGTAAGGTTTCATTGTGAAGGCTGGGTTTGAAGTGAGCTGTTTGGGTTTGAGGTGGGTTGTAAGCTTGAGCAGGGCTGCGAGGGGCGATGGTGCAAGTGGCCTGAGCTTGCCCTGCGGCGCCTTTGCAAAGGGTCAGCCTGTTTGAGTGGCAAGGTGCAGGTTGGAGCAGAAAGAGCAGGAAGTTGCGCACCGTTTGCACTGGCCGCAGGGAAAGGGGCCTCCCGCCGAACGGGGCGGCTGGCGCGGTTGGCAGCAGGGACACTGGGCGCTGCCAGCCCTCTTGCGGCTTCTCTTGCCTGTCTGCCCATCCTCCTTTCTGGGGGGGCTTTTGCTCCTCTTGCCTTCGCCCACAGCCTGGAAATCAAAGAATCCTCTTTCAATGTTTCCTTCCCGTCAGAAAGCTGGAAATGCCTGCGTCCAGCACAAAAATCGATTGGCCTAAGCAAATCCTTGCAAAGCCTCAAGAGCTGAGGAAAGGGCTGCCTTTGCCAGTGGGCTGCGGCGGGCTGCCAAGGCAGAGCTTGGAGGGAAATGCTCCTCTTTCCTACAGGCCAAAGGGGTGGGATAAATGTGTGGCTGTCTAGAATTCTACATTTCTTATTTCTACCTCTCTGCCTAACATTTATTTCCCTTGGGTTTTCCTGCAGAAATGTCTAGGGAATGGGATGGAAATTCAGTCAAATTAGGGAAGACACATGGTTAGACGTTTTCTACAACCCAGAATAATCTCTCTCTCTCTTTCTCTTTCTCTCTCTCTCTCTCACTCTTGCCAACCAAATTGCTCTTTGCTGGTAAGGAAAGTCTGAGGGGAGCCACAGCACTGGCAGCTGCATCTTGGGGAGTATGCTGGGATGCTAGAAAAACTGCCTGAAAATCTGCAACATCTCCCCGAAGACAGGGATTGCTGATGTCAGGAGGAGTTAAGTGGGGAATGAAGGGTGTGATTGGAGTCAGCAAAGGTGGCAGCCCTTGAGAAAGCCATCTGTAGAGAGTCCAAGGCCATTTGGGTGGTGGTGCGGCTTTTTTGGCTCAGAGTTAGGCTCCAGAATGGCGTATTTCAGGGCAGCAGCAGCAGAAGGAAGGCCTGGGCAGCATCTGCTGTGCCTTTCCCAGCACATGGGACGATGTGATCCTGGCAAAGCGGCGTCTGGCATGGCTGGCCAGCAGGTTTTCTCCCCTTCTCCCAGTTTCTCCACCCTCCTGGCATGCCTGGATTTTCTTGCCCCTCACCTGAGCAAGAGTGCTAGCAACTCTATGCTCCTTTTTCCAGGTGTAGTAGTACTCCACACACTGTGCCACGGTCTTAGTCTGGATCTGTTGTGAAGAGAAAAAGAAGGAATCTAAAATTCCTTTGTAGGGTGCATTGGGGAAAAAGAAGAAGATGGAGTAAAGTAGGAAGTAAAATCATGAAGTAAATGGAGTAGGGTGTAAAATGAAATCAAGATGGAGAAAGAGAGGCATCGTGCAATGTAGTAAAGCGTGTATCATGCTAGGTGGTAGCACACGTAATGCACAGATCAACAAGAAATCCATCTAGCACAGGTCTTCTTTGCCGGGTTCACTGCAGTTATGCCAGCACAATGTCTTGTGGAAGCAGCAGCAGACGTGTGCGACAAGTCTGAGAGAATAAATCATCATATTGCAAAGGAGCTTGGAGAAAAGGGCTGGAGAGACAGGATCATCCTTTTCACACAGGCCTTTGATGTCCCGTTTTGTTCCTACTTGAGCAGTTTTGGTACTTGAGAAGAGAGAGACCGAAGGCCAGTGTTTGTTACCAGATAGAAGCAAGCTTTCCTCCTGATGATCTGCTGAGGTAAAGAATGTCCTGCGGCTTTACCTGCTTCTGGATGAGATGAAAATCCTTGCCGTAGGTGTGGAAAGCCTTTTGGAAGGAGTCCTTCTCCTCAGGTGTCCATCTGTCGGAGCCTGGCAATAAAAAGCAGCAGGTAAATGGATCCCTCGATCCACATGAAGTAGATCCCACTGGCCGCCGCAAGAAAATGGTTGCAGGCCATCATTGCCGTGTGAGTACACGTCTGCTCCCTCAGAAGGTGATGAAGACAAGAGCAGGCATTCCGCCGGGAAAAGGATTGGAAAAGAAGTAAAGCTGAAGGACTAGATGCTGGTGCTTTCCCCTGCCCCCGAGAAGAGAAGCCCTTGTGCTGGTGTTAAGCACAATTTGTTGAAGCAGAAACACTTGCCACAACACTGAAGGGGACGGCAGCATCTGTCAGTGAAGGAAGAAGCTCTGCTTTGCTTACCTGCGTAATGATAATCAGCCAAGGGATGGCCTTGAGCTGTTGCAGGCCCTCCTGAGAGCAACATCTCCAGAGCCTCCTGCAAGATCCAAGGGGAAAAGGCTTTAGGCGCCCCACCACATCCAAAATGAGCCGAAAAGCACAGATGCTGCCTTTCAGCTACTTTGCCTCTTCAGACATTCAAGCAACGGTATGCCATGTGGGTGAAAGCCTGGGATTTGATCCCAGTGCCTAGTTTTTGCTGCCCAGCCCTTTGATGCTGGTGCCCAAGAGTGGCATTTTGCTCCCCAAGCGAATGATTTAGCGGCTCCTGCAGCCAGAATGGCCTCAGCTGAGTGAGGCTTCTGGGAATTTCCTCTCCAAATGTCTTAGAGCAGCCAGAGCTGCAGGCGATTTCCAAGGCAGCAGGCTGCAGGAGCTTGCGCCGCCGCCTGCAGGAGGGAGATTCTCCCTGCTGGAGCCGTTTGGGCTCAGCCCTGCCGCAGCTGGAGGAGACACAGCAGGCAGCAGGTGCTCTGCTCCCTGTGAAGAGCCTTCATCAAGGAGCAGGCAGGAAAGGCTGTGCCAGTGGCCGGGCCTTGTGCATTGCCTGTGCCCTCTTCTGTGCGCCCACAGAGCGGCTTCTTACCGGAAGGCTGCCGCGTGCCTGGTGCAGGCAGTGCAGGGCGCGCTCCAGGTCAGCTGCTGGGCCGGCAATGCCACGGGAGCTGGCCATGTCCAGCAGTTGTCTTACTGCAAGCACAAGAAAAAGCCAGCCCAAGTCAGCCTTGAGGCCAGCAAGAGCAAAGGTTGCCATGCAAGGCGGAAGGAAAGGCCAGGAGCTAAAGGCAGCAGCTTGGAGAGCATGAAAAGGAGAGCAAAGACAGGGCCAGCTGAAGCAAGGGCCCCCGCAGTGCTGGCTCTCCCTTCAGAGCAGCTTCTTGTAGAAGAAGTGGAGGCCAATCTCCTCTCTTGCAGTGGCAAATGGGCCTGAGCAATTTGGAGAGCAAGATGCTTGCTCTTTTTGCTGCTCTGCTGCAGAAGCAGAGCGTTCTCCTTGCCTCTAACACTTCTAGATGGGAAGATGGGCGAGACAGGGAGAGAAGCGGAGCCTGCAAAAAGCTGCCTTTCTATGCAAAAGGAGACTTGGAAAGATCCAAGTATGTCAGGGGTGGAAGAAAAGCTTGAAGAGAAGCTACCTCTGTCAGGTTTTTCCATGTCAGAGTCGTCTTCTCCCCAGGGCTTCCAGACCAGGCTTGCAGGCTCTTCATCCTCACTTGGTGCTCTGCTCTGCAGCTCTGGCAGCTCAGCCTGAAAGTCGCTGCCAACATTGATGTGCCTAAAGGAAGAAAGAGGTGAAGGTAAGATAGGCAAGTGCTCGAGAGAGCCTTGCTGTGGATGCAGAGGCTTGAAGCAATCCCAGCCTGACTCTGAAAGAGCAGTTCTCCTCCTGGCCATTCCTCCAGTTTGCTGTCCTTTAACCCTAGGCCAAAACTCACGGCTGATTGTTGCCTCTTGCTTTCCTTTTCATTGTGCCTCTCCTTTCCACCTGCAAAAGATCCAAACAATGCTCCAGTTAGAAATGGTTCCGCCCAGGATGTGTCAGTAGCCTTCCTTCTCGACCTCATCGTTGCAAAGCCTGAGCTCCTCTGTGCCAGCTCCTTTCTTTTTGCTGTCATTGCCATGCTTTTGAGGTGGAATTGCCTAGGCAGGAGCCTCTAGCAGTCAGCAGCTTCCTGAGGAGGGGAAGCAGAAGGCCATGCACTACTCTCTTCAGTCCTGGGGCCACTGGCAGGAGCCAAGAGAATGGGCTGCAAGATGTGGCAGTGCAGGCTTCGGGTGGATAGAAGGAAAAGGCTCTTCACGCAGAGGGTGCTTGGCCACTGGAACAGGCTCTCCAGGGAAGGGGTGCCAGCAGCAAGGCTGACTGAGCTCCAAAAGTGTTTGGACAGCGCTCTTGGGCATGTGATTGTTGAGGCTGCCCCAGGCAGGCCCTGGAGTTGGGCTCAGTGATCTTTGAGAATCCCTTGCAAGCCAGAAAATTCTCTGGTACTGTGATTGTGTTCTTGAGAAGATGGCATTTCACAGCTGCCCCTGAGCATGAGGTAGAAGCAGCCCTACATGCATTGAAAGAAGTATCTACAGGATATGAAAATAGAATGTATCTATCAGAGATGTAACTATGTGAGCACATAAGGATTGCTGATGGCAGATGATTTTTGAAGTTGAACACCTGTGTTTGAGGACAAGGCCAGTGAAATGCTTGCATGGCCTGAATGAGAGGGATCCCAGAGGAGAAGTGCCATCATTCTGGTTTTTGCAGCTTTGGAGCAGGTGTGAGCTGAGTCAGGGCATAAGGGGATTTGTTGACACTGAAGCCCTGAACTCCTCAGGCATGACCAATTTGTTTTGGGGTCACCACAAGCTAGGTTTAGGACTGCAATGGGTGCCAGGAACTTTGAAGCAGGTGATGCGTGGAGGAGGATCTGCAACTGCACTGGGACAGCTCTCTACACCCTCTATGGAAAGGTCTGTGTTTGCCTGGGAGGCAACACGATTCCTTCAGAAGCTGCAGCCCGCTTTGACGTGGAAGGTGGCGTGGGGAAAGTGAGCACGCAGCCTGTGTGTGGTGGTTGGTGGGAGAGGCAGCTGGAGCCTGGTGCCCTTGTGTTAGTGCTTTGAGGGCAAGTGGGGATTTTCTTACCTTTGAGGATGCCCAAGTGCTGTGGGGATGCCTGGAGGCAGCCGAGGAGACGAGGATGTGGGTGCAGAGGCCGGGTGTGGCGCTGAGTGCAGGAGGTGGCTGGTCAGGGACAGCCCAGGAGCTGATCGTGCAGCTGCTGCTCCAGCGCTGCTCCAGCAGCGTTCCACCAAGGGCCGCAGGAGCAGGAGACAACGACAGTTGCTATGGGCACAGCCCAACATTCCATGTAGAACCCCAGGGGAGCCATGGGAGAGAAAGAGGCATGGGCCACCTCTGTCCCTTTTACTTCTGCTGCTGCAAGCTTGCTCTGAGAGCCTTGCCATTGGGTTTTTCTCCTGAGTGGTCTGAGGAGACGGGCAAAAGCAGTGCAGGGACAGCCCTGGCTCTTCTCGGTGCTTCTCTGCAAGGTGTCTCCAGCTGAACGTGCCCAGGAGGCTGTCTGTGTCCAAGGGCCCAGAACCTCATCTCCTGCCCTGGAGAACCAGCAGGACTCCTCCCGCTGGCTCTCCTCCAGCTCTGAGAGGAGCTAGAATTTGCAAGTTGTTCGGCCGAGAGGCAACTCCAAAGCTTCCTCTCCAAGTGGAGGCATTCATGCTGCCCCCTTTCTCAAATCTCCTTTTGGTGCCCAATAATGTGGCTTGATGTATTCCCTCCTTTGGCCTCTGAGCTGGTCACTCACCTCATCACTCCTTCCTTGAAACTTAGAGAAACAGCATGTTTCTCAGGGGAACTGATGGGGACACACAGACAGGGACAGCACGGTGGCATTTCTGTAGCAAACATGAATGCAGACTTTGTATATCCCTCTTCCAGCTCCCTTGGAGAAACTAGCTGTTTGTCTCAAAAGACTCAGGGATTCCTCTAACAAAGGAACGCTGATGGAATTATCTTTCCACACTGATGGCCTTGGCATTTCTTTTAATACTTAGATGGCAGATAGGACAAAACCCAGCCAGTTTTGCTGCTTCCCGGCCTTTAATTAAGGCAAAGCAAATCTTGCTTCAGTCCCAATCTTGCTTCCTTGCCAGGCTGCATGTTGCCCACAGGGCAGCAAAGTGAGGGGGCAGCTGTAACAAGTGCCACTGCAAGGCAGATACTTTGTAGGCTCCAAGGCCCAGCTGCACTGGCTCCATCAGACAAGGGCAAGCTTCCCTGCGCTTCCCAGAAGCAGCCTGGCAATTGCCCCCTCCCTGGCCCCCTCTCCACCCTGCACAGCCCCTGCCACCAAAGCCTTGCTGGGCAGTGCCATTTGCTGGGCTAGACGAAAGAGGGAGTTTGCTTCTTCTTTCGTGCAAATACCTAAGCTGGGGGAAGCCAGAGAGAGGATAATGATCCCAGCAGCTGTGCTTTAGCTAAGGAGATTGGTGGAGGCCCAGAGCGGGAGAGGGGTCCTTTCAAGAGAAACTGAAACTGAACTACTGATGCCTTTGTGGTGCATGGGATATGAATTGGACAGAATTGGAGGGGTTCTAGAAAGGTCTTCCAAGGTGGTCAGGTGCATCAGTGCCCCAAAATGAAACAAAGTTATGTTGCTGGGCTACAAAAAGGACTAAAGCTGTTGCTTTTAGGGCAGAAATGATGGTGAGAGCAGAGCACTCATTTTGATCCAATTCATTGAATTAAACAAAGCCTCCCTTTCCACTGGCAGCTGAGATTTGTAGGAATCAAAGGATGAAGCGCCAGCGTTCTTTCCCTGGCAGGAAAGGAGACACACCTTTGCCAGTCCTGCCAGCTGAGCAAGGGGCCGGGCCTTGGGGAGGTGGTGCGTGCCCAGATTCTCCTCTCAGGGCAAGTGCCGTCTTTGATTGCCGCAGTGATTTCATACAGACCAAAAGACAAAGTGGAACAAACATGGTTTAATGATAAAGACAGATTGTGTCTCAACAAAGGCAAAATGACAAAAGACAGAGCATAGCCAACACTAAGCCTCTTCCATTGACTGATCAATCTAATCCTACTAATGAATCTTGAATAATACTCATGTACCTTAACTAAGAAATTGAGGAGATTCCTATCATGTAAACTAACTAAATAGAATTTCAGCAAGTCTAAAAGCTTAAAAACCAGTCCTATTCCTATCTAGTCCTATTGACGCCTAAGCCTTGCTAGGCCTGGCTGGACAAGCTGCAGGCTTGTCTAATTTGGTCTTTTCTTCTTGGCGAGAGGCTCTGCTTCTTTGCGAGGGCGATGTCTTCTCCTGTGTTTGTTCCTTTCCTGCATGGTTTCAAACACCCTGGAAGATAGGAAACAAACCATCCATTGTTCAATTTAGTACACACCATTACAGCAAGTGGCAAGATCTGCCTTTTAGTATGAATTTCTGTCTTTTTGGGCAGTGGCAGGTTGTGAATTGATCAGAGCATGAGTCCGATCTTTCTTGTTTCAATGCCTTGAAATGTCTTCCTCCTTTTGCTGCATCCTATTTGGAATTTGATCAGCAGCATCAAAGCAAGCTTGGATGGATCTGTTGCTCCTTGTATGCAGTGTGTGTTGTTGGGGCAGGGTAAGGTTTCATTGTGAAGGCTGGGTTTGAAGTGAGCTGTTTGGGTTTGAGGTGGGTTGTAAGCTTGAGCAGGGCTGCGAGGGGCGATGGTGCAAGTGGCCTGAGCTTGCCCTGCGGCGCCTTTGCAAAGGGCCAGCCTGTTTGAGTGGCAAGGCGCAGGTTGGAGCAGAAAGAGCAGGAAGTTGCGCACCGTTTGCACTGGCCGCAGGGAAAGGGGCCTCCCGCCGGACGGGGCGGCTGGCGCGGTTGGCAGCAGGGACACTGGGCGCTGCCAGCCCTCTTGCGGCTTCTCTTGCCTGTCTGCCCATCCTCCTTTCTGGGGGGGCTTTTGCTCCTCTTGCCTTCGCCCACAGCCTGGAAATCAAAGAATCCTCTTTCAATGTTTCCTTCCCGTCAGAAAGCTGGAAATGCCTGCGTCCAGCACAAAAATCGATTGGCCTAAGCAAATCCTTGCAAAGCCTCAAGAGCTGAGGAAAGGGCTGCCTTTGCCAGTGGGCTGCGGCGGGCTGCCAAGGCAGAGCTTGGAGGGAAATGCTCCTCTTTCCTACAGGCCAAAGGGGTGGGATAAATGTGTGGCTGTCTAGAATTCTACATTTCTTATTTCTACCTCTCTGCCTAACATTTATTTCCCTTGGGTTTTCCTGCAGAAATGTCTAGGGAATGGGATGGAAATTCAGTCAAATTAGGGAAGACACATGGTTAGACGTTTTCTACAACCCAGAATAATCTCTCTCTCTCTTTCTCTTTCTCTCTCTCTCTCTCACTCTTGCCAACCAAATTGCTCTTTGCTGGTAAGGAAAGTCTGAGGGGAGCCACAGCACTGGCAGCTGCATCTTGGGGAGTATGCTGGGATGCTAGAAAAACTGCCTGAAAATCTGCAACATCTCCCTGAAGACAGGGATTGCTGATGTCAGGAGGAGTGAAGTGGGGAATGAAGGGTGCGATTGGAGTCAGCAAAGGTGGCAGCCCTTGAGAAAGCCATCTGTAGAGAGTCCAAGGCCATTTGGGTGGTGGTGCGGCTTTTTTGGCTCAGAGTTAGGCTCCAGAATGGCGTATTTCAGGGCAGCAGCAGCAGAAGGAAGGCCTGGGCAGCATCTGCTGTGCCTTTCCCAGCACATGGGACGATGTGATCCTGGCAAAGCGGCATCTGGCATGGCTGGCCAGCAGGTTTTCTCCCCTTCTCCCAGTTTCTCCACCCTCCTGGCATGCCTGGATTTTCTTGCCCCTCACCTGAGCAAGAGTGCTAGCAACTCTATGCTCCTTTTTCCAGGTGTAGTAGTACTCCACACACTGTGCCACGGTCTTAGTCTGGATCTGTTGTGAAGAGAAAAAGAAGGAATCTAAAATTCCTTTGTAGGGTGCATTGGGGAAAAAGAAGAAGATGGAGTAAAGTAGGAAGTAAAATCATGAAGTAAATGGAGTAGGGTGTAAAATGAAATCAAGATGGAGAAAGAGAGGCATCGTGCAATGTAGTAAAGCGTGTATCATGCTAGGTGGTAGCACACGTAATGCACAGATCAACAAGAAATCCATCTAGCACAGGTCTTCTTTGCCGGGTTCACTGCAGTTATGCCAGCACAATGTCTTGTGGAAGCAGCAGCAGACGTGTGCGACAAGTCTGAGAGAATAAATCATCATATTGCAAAGGAGCTTGGAGAAAAGGGCTGGAGAGACAGGATCATCCTTTTCACACAGGCCTTTGATGTCCCGTTTTGTTCCTACTTGAGCAGTTTTGGTACTTGAGAAGAGAGAGACCGAAGGCCAGTGTTTGTTACCAGATAGAAGCAAGCTTTCCTCCTGATGATCTGCTGAGGTAAAGAATGTCCTGCGGCTTTACCTGCTTCTGGATGAGATGAAAATCCTTGCCGTAGGTGTGGAAAGCCTTTTGGAAGGAGTCCTTCTCCTCAGGTGTCCATCTGTCGGAGCCTGGCAATAAAAAGCAGCAGGTAAATGGATCCCTCGATCCACATGAAGTAGATCCCACTGGCCGCCGCAAGAAAATGGTTGCAGGCCATCATTGCCGTGTGAGTACACGTCTGCTCCCTCAGAAGGTGATGAAGACAAGAGCAGGCATTCCGCCGGGAAAAGGATTGGAAAAGAAGTAAAGCTGAAGGACTAGATGCTGGTGCTTTCCCCTGCCCCTGAGAAGAGAAGCCCTTGTGCTGGTGTTAAGCACAATTTGTTGAAGCAGAAACACTTGCCACAACACTGAAGGGGACGGCAGCATCTGTCAGTGAAGGAAGAAGCTCTGCTTTGCTTACCTGCGTAATGATAATCAGCCAAGGGATGGCCTTGAGCTGTTGCAGGCCCTCCTGAGAGCAACATCTCCAGAGCCTCCTGCAAGATCCAAGGGGAAAAGGCTTTAGGCGCCCCACCACATCCAAAATGAGCCGAAAAGCACAGATGCTGCCTTTCAGCTACTTTGCCTCTTCAGACATTCAAGCAACGGTATGCCATGTGGGTGAAAGCCTGGGATTTGATCCCAGTGCCTAGTTTTTGCTGCCCAGCCCTTTGATGCTGGTGCCCAAGAGTGGCATTTTGCTCCCCAAGCGAATGATTTAGCGGCTCCTGCAGCCAGAATGGCCTCAGCTGAGTGAGGCTTCTGGGAATTTCCTCTCCAAATGTCTTAGAGCAGCCAGAGCTGCAGGCGATTTCCAAGGCAGCAGGCTGCAGGAGCTTGCGCCGCCGCCTGCAGGAGGGAGATTCTCCCTGCTGGAGCCGTTTGGGCTCAGCCCTGCCGCAGCTGGAGGAGACACAGCAGGCAGCAGGTGCTCTGCTCCCTGTGAAGAGCCTTCATCAAGGAGCAGGCAGGAAAGGCTGTGCCAGTGGCCGGGCCTTGTGCATTGCCTGTGCCCTCTTCTGTGCGCCCACAGAGCGGCTTCTTACCGGAAGGCTGCCGCGTGCCTGGTGCAGGCAGTGCAGGGCGCGCTCCAGGTCAGCTGCTGGGCCGGCAATGCCACGGGAGCTGGCCATGTCCAGCAGTTGTCTTACTGCAAGCACAAGAAAAAGCCAGCCCAAGTCAGCCTTGAGGCCAGCAAGAGCAAAGGTTGCCATGCAAGGCGGAAGGAAAGGCCAGGAGCTAAAGGCAGCAGCTTGGAGAGCATGAAAAGGAGAGCAAAGACAGGGCCAGCTGAAGCAAGGGCCCCCGCAGTGCTGGCTCTCCCTTCAGAGCAGCTTCTTGTAGAAGAAGTGGAGGCCAATCTCCTCTCTTGCAGTGGCAAATGGGCCTGAGCAATTTGGAGAGCAAGATGCTTGCTCTTTTTGCTGCTCTGCTGCAGAAGCAGAGCGTTCTCCTTGCCTCTAACACTTCTAGATGGGAAGATGGGCGAGACAGGGAGAGAAGCGGAGCCTGCAAAAAGCTGCCTTTCTATGCAAAAGGAGACTTGGAAAGATCCAAGTATGTCAGGGGTGGAAGAAAAGCTTGAAGAGAAGCTACCTCTGTCAGGTTTTTCCATGTCAGAGTCGTCTTCTCCCCAGGGCTTCCAGACCAGGCTTGCAGGCTCTTCATCCTCACTTGGTGCTCTGCTCTGCAGCTCTGGCAGCTCAGCCTGAAAGTCGCTGCCAACATTGATGTGCCTAAAGGAAGAAAGAGGTGAAGGTAAGATAGGCAAGTGCTCGAGAGAGCCTTGCTGTGGATGCAGAGGCTTGAAGCAATCCCAGCCTGACTCTGAAAGAGCAGTTCTCCTCCTGGCCATTCCTCCAGTTTGCTGTCCTTTAACCCTAGGCCAAAACTCACGGCTGATTGTTGCCTCTTGCTTTCCTTTTCATTGTGCCTCTCCTTTCCACCTGCAAAAGATCCAAACAATGCTCCAGTTAGAAATGGTTCCGCCCAGGATGTGTCAGTAGCCTTCCTTCTCGACCTCATCGTTGCAAAGCCTGAGCTCCTCTGTGCCAGCTCCTTTCTTTTTGCTGTCATTGCCATGCTTTTGAGGTGGAATTGCCTAGGCAGGAGCCTCTAGCAGTCAGCAGCTTCCTGAGGAGGGGAAGCAGAAGGCCATGCACTACTCTCTTCAGTCCTGGGGCCACTGGCAGGAGCCAAGAGAATGGGCTGCAAGATGTGGCAGTGCAGGCTTCGGGTGGATAGAAGGAAAAGGCTCTTCACGCAGAGGGTGCTTGGCCACTGGAACAGGCTCTCCAGGGAAGGGGTGCCAGCAGCAAGGCTGACTGAGCTCCAAAAGTGTTTGGACAGCGCTCTTGGGCATGTGATTGTTGAGGCTGCCCCAGGCAGGCCCTGGAGTTGGGCTCAGTGATCTTTGAGAATCCCTTGCAAGCCAGAAAATTCTCTGGTACTGTGATTGTGTTCTTGAGAAGATGGCATTTCACAGCTGCCCCTGAGCATGAGGTAGAAGCAGCCCTACATGCATTGAAAGAAGTATCTACAGGATATGAAAATAGAATGTATCTATCAGAGATGTAACTATGTGAGCACATAAGGATTGCTGATGGCAGATGATTTTTGAAGTTGAACACCTGTGTTTGAGGACAAGGCCAGTGAAATGCTTGCATGGCCTGAATGAGAGGGATCCCAGAGGAGAAGTGCCATCATTCTGGTTTTTGCAGCTTTGGAGCAGGTGTGAGCTGAGTCAGGGCATAAGGGGATTTGTTGACACTGAAGCCCTGAACTCCTCAGGCATGACCAATTTGTTTTGGGGTCACCACAAGCTAGGTTTAGGACTGCAATGGGTGCCAGGAACTTTGAAGCAGGTGATGCGTGGAGGAGGATCTGCAACTGCACTGGGACAGCTCTCTACACCCTCTATGGAAAGGTCTGTGTTTGCCTGGGAGGCAACACGATTCCTTCAGAAGCTGCAGCCCGCTTTGACGTGGAAGGTGGCGTGGGGAAAGTGAGCACGCAGCCTGTGTGTGGTGGTTGGTGGGAGAGGCAGCTGGAGCCTGGTGCCCTTGTGTTAGTGCTTTGAGGGCAAGTGGGGATTTTCTTACCTTTGAGGATGCCCAAGTGCTGTGGGGATGCCTGGAGGCAGCCGAGGAGACGAGGATGTGGGTGCAGAGGCCGGGTGTGGCGCTGAGTGCAGGAGGTGGCTGGTCAGGGACAGCCCAGGAGCTGATCGTGCAGCTGCTGCTCCAGCGCTGCTCCAGCAGCGTTCCACCAAGGGCCGCAGGAGCAGGAGACAACGACAGTTGCTATGGGCACAGCCCAACATTCCATGTAGAACCCCAGGGGAGCCATGGGAGAGAAAGAGGCATGGGCCACCTCTGTCCCTTTTACTTCTGCTGCTGCAAGCTTGCTCTGAGAGCCTTGCCATTGGGTTTTTCTCCTGAGTGGTCTGAGGAGACGGGCAAAAGCAGTGCAGGGACAGCCCTGGCTCTTCTCGGTGCTTCTCTGCAAGGTGTCTCCAGCTGAACGTGCCCAGGAGGCTGTCTGTGTCCAAGGGCCCAGAACCTCATCTCCTGCCCTGGAGAACCAGCAGGACTCCTCCCGCTGGCTCTCCTCCAGCTCTGAGAGGAGCTAGAATTTGCAAGTTGTTCGGCCGAGAGGCAACTCCAAAGCTTCCTCTCCAAGTGGAGGCATTCATGCTGCCCCCTTTCTCAAATCTCCTTTTGGTGCCCAATAATGTGGCTTGATGTATTCCCTCCTTTGGCCTCTGAGCTGGTCACTCACCTCATCACTCCTTCCTTGAAACTTAGAGAAACAGCATGTTTCTCAGGGGAACTGATGGGGACACACAGACAGGGACAGCACGGTGGCATTTCTGTAGCAAACATGAATGCAGACTTTGTATATCCCTCTTCCAGCTCCCTTGGAGAAACTAGCTGTTTGTCTCAAAAGACTCAGGGATTCCTCTAACAAAGGAACGCTGATGGAATTATCTTTCCACACTGATGGCCTTGGCATTTCTTTTAATACTTAGATGGCAGATAGGACAAAACCCAGCCAGTTTTGCTGCTTCCCGGCCTTTAATTAAGGCAAAGCAAATCTTGCTTCAGTCCCAATCTTGCTTCCTTGCCAGGCTGCATGTTGCCCACAGGGCAGCAAAGTGAGGGGGCAGCTGTAACAAGTGCCACTGCAAGGCAGATACTTTGTAGGCTCCAAGGCCCAGCTGCACTGGCTCCATCAGACAAGGGCAAGCTTCCCTGCGCTTCCCAGAAGCAGCCTGGCAATTGCCCCCTCCCTGGCCCCCTCTCCACCCTGCACAGCCCCTGCCACCAAAGCCTTGCTGGGCAGTGCCATTTGCTGGGCTAGACGAAAGAGGGAGTTTGCTTCTTCTTTCGTGCAAATACCTAAGCTGGGGGAAGCCAGAGAGAGGATAATGATCCCAGCAGCTGTGCTTTAGCTAAGGAGATTGGTGGAGGCCCAGAGCGGGAGAGGGGTCCTTTCAAGAGAAACTGAAACTGAACTACTGATGCCTTTGTGGTGCATGGGATATGAATTGGACAGAATTGGAGGGGTTCTAGAAAGGTCTTCCAAGGTGGTCAGGTGCATCAGTGCCCCAAAATGAAACAAAGTTATGTTGCTGGGCTACAAAAAGGACTAAAGCTGTTGCTTTTAGGGCAGAAATGATGGTGAGAGCAGAGCACTCATTTTGATCCAATTCATTGAATTAAACAAAGCCTCCCTTTCCACTGGCAGCTGAGATTTGTAGGAATCAAAGGATGAAGCGCCAGCGTTCTTTCCCTGGCAGGAAAGGAGACACACCTTTGCCAGTCCTGCCAGCTGAGCAAGGGGCCGGGCCTTGGGGAGGTGGTGCGTGCCCAGATTCTCCTCTCAGGGCAAGTGCCGTCTTTGATTGCCGCAGTGATTTCATACAGACCAAAAGACAAAGTGGAACAAACATGGTTTAATGATAAAGACAGATTGTGTCTCAACAAAGGCAAAATGACAAAAGACAGAGCATAGCCAACACTAAGCCTCTTCCATTGACTGATCAATCTAATCCTACTAATGAATCTTGAATAATACTCATGTACCTTAACTAAGAAATTGAGGAGATTCCTATCATGTAAACTAACTAAATAGAATTTCAGCAAGTCTAAAAGCTTAAAAACCAGTCCTATTCCTATCTAGTCCTATTGACGCCTAAGCCTTGCTAGGCCTGGCTGGACAAGCTGCAGGCTTGTCTAATTTGGTCTTTTCTTCTTGGCGAGAGGCTCTGCTTCTTTGCGAGGGCGATGTCTTCTCCTGTGTTTGTTCCTTTCCTGCATGGTTTCAAACACCCTGGAAGATAGGAAACAAACCATCCATTGTTCAATTTAGTACACACCATTACAGCAAGTGGCAAGATCTGCCTTTTAGTATGAATTTCTGTCTTTTTGGGCAGTGGCAGGTTGTGAATTGATCAGAGCATGAGTCCGATCTTTCTTGTTTCAATGCCTTGAAATGTCTTCCTCCTTTTGCTGCATCCTATTTGGAATTTGATCAGCAGCATCAAAGCAAGCTTGGATGGATCTGTTGCTCCTTGTATGCAGTGTGTGTTGTTGGGGCAGGGTAAGGTTTCATTGTGAAGGCTGGGTTTGAAGTGAGCTGTTTGGGTTTGAGGTGGGTTGTAAGCTTGAGCAGGGCTGCGAGGGGCGATGGTGCAAGTGGCCTGAGCTTGCCCTGCGGCGCCTTTGCAAAGGGCCAGCCTGTTTGAGTGGCAAGGCGCAGGTTGGAGCAGAAAGAGCAGGAAGTTGCGCACCGTTTGCACTGGCCGCAGGGAAAGGGGCCTCCCGCCGGACGGGGCGGCTGGCGCGGTTGGCAGCAGGGACACTGGGCGCTGCCAGCCCTCTTGCGGCTTCTCTTGCCTGTCTGCCCATCCTCCTTTCTGGGGGGGCTTTTGCTCCTCTTGCCTTCGCCCACAGCCTGGAAATCAAAGAATCCTCTTTCAATGTTTCCTTCCCGTCAGAAAGCTGGAAATGCCTGCGTCCAGCACAAAAATCGATTGGCCTAAGCAAATCCTTGCAAAGCCTCAAGAGCTGAGGAAAGGGCTGCCTTTGCCAGTGGGCTGCGGCGGGCTGCCAAGGCAGAGCTTGGAGGGAAATGCTCCTCTTTCCTACAGGCCAAAGGGGTGGGATAAATGTGTGGCTGTCTAGAATTCTACATTTCTTATTTCTACCTCTCTGCCTAACATTTATTTCCCTTGGGTTTTCCTGCAGAAATGTCTAGGGAATGGGATGGAAATTCAGTCAAATTAGGGAAGACACATGGTTAGACGTTTTCTACAACCCAGAATAATCTCTCTCTCTCTTTCTCTTTCTCTCTCTCTCTCTCACTCTTGCCAACCAAATTGCTCTTTGCTGGTAAGGAAAGTCTGAGGGGAGCCACAGCACTGGCAGCTGCATCTTGGGGAGTATGCTGGGATGCTAGAAAAACTGCCTGAAAATCTGCAACATCTCCCTGAAGACAGGGATTGCTGATGTCAGGAGGAGTGAAGTGGGGAATGAAGGGTGCGATTGGAGTCAGCAAAGGTGGCAGCCCTTGAGAAAGCCATCTGTAGAGAGTCCAAGGCCATTTGGGTGGTGGTGCGGCTTTTTTGGCTCAGAGTTAGGCTCCAGAATGGCGTATTTCAGGGCAGCAGCAGCAGAAGGAAGGCCTGGGCAGCATCTGCTGTGCCTTTCCCAGCACATGGGACGATGTGATCCTGGCAAAGCGGCATCTGGCATGGCTGGCCAGCAGGTTTTCTCCCCTTCTCCCAGTTTCTCCACCCTCCTGGCATGCCTGGATTTTCTTGCCCCTCACCTGAGCAAGAGTGCTAGCAACTCTATGCTCCTTTTTCCAGGTGTAGTAGTACTCCACACACTGTGCCACGGTCTTAGTCTGGATCTGTTGTGAAGAGAAAAAGAAGGAATCTAAAATTCCTTTGTAGGGTGCATTGGGGAAAAAGAAGAAGATGGAGTAAAGTAGGAAGTAAAATCATGAAGTAAATGGAGTAGGGTGTAAAATGAAATCAAGATGGAGAAAGAGAGGCATCGTGCAATGTAGTAAAGCGTGTATCATGCTAGGTGGTAGCACACGTAATGCACAGATCAACAAGAAATCCATCTAGCACAGGTCTTCTTTGCCGGGTTCACTGCAGTTATGCCAGCACAATGTCTTGTGGAAGCAGCAGCAGACGTGTGCGACAAGTCTGAGAGAATAAATCATCATATTGCAAAGGAGCTTGGAGAAAAGGGCTGGAGAGACAGGATCATCCTTTTCACACAGGCCTTTGATGTCCCGTTTTGTTCCTACTTGAGCAGTTTTGGTACTTGAGAAGAGAGAGACCGAAGGCCAGTGTTTGTTACCAGATAGAAGCAAGCTTTCCTCCTGATGATCTGCTGAGGTAAAGAATGTCCTGCGGCTTTACCTGCTTCTGGATGAGATGAAAATCCTTGCCGTAGGTGTGGAAAGCCTTTTGGAAGGAGTCCTTCTCCTCAGGTGTCCATCTGTCGGAGCCTGGCAATAAAAAGCAGCAGGTAAATGGATCCCTCGATCCACATGAAGTAGATCCCACTGGCCGCCGCAAGAAAATGGTTGCAGGCCATCATTGCCGTGTGAGTACACGTCTGCTCCCTCAGAAGGTGATGAAGACAAGAGCAGGCATTCCGCCGGGAAAAGGATTGGAAAAGAAGTAAAGCTGAAGGACTAGATGCTGGTGCTTTCCCCTGCCCCTGAGAAGAGAAGCCCTTGTGCTGGTGTTAAGCACAATTTGTTGAAGCAGAAACACTTGCCACAACACTGAAGGGGACGGCAGCATCTGTCAGTGAAGGAAGAAGCTCTGCTTTGCTTACCTGCGTAATGATAATCAGCCAAGGGATGGCCTTGAGCTGTTGCAGGCCCTCCTGAGAGCAACATCTCCAGAGCCTCCTGCAAGATCCAAGGGGAAAAGGCTTTAGGCGCCCCACCACATCCAAAATGAGCCGAAAAGCACAGATGCTGCCTTTCAGCTACTTTGCCTCTTCAGACATTCAAGCAACTGTATGCCATGTGGGTGAAAGCCTGGGATTTGATCCCAGTGCCTAGTTTTTGCTGCCCAGCCCTTTGATGCTGGTGCCCAAGAGTGGCATTTTGCTCCCCAAGCGAATGATTTTGCGGCTGCTGCAGCCAGAATGGCCTCAGCTGAGTGAGGCTTCTGGGAATTTCCTCTCCAAATGTCTTAGAGCAGCCAGAGCTGCAGGCGATTTCCAAGGCAGCAGGCTGCAGGAGCTTGCGCCGCCGCCTGCAGGAGGGAGATTCTCCCTGCTGGAGCCGTTTGGGCTCAGCCCTGCCGCAGCTGGAGGAGACACAGCAGGCAGCAGGTGCTCTGCTCCCTGTGAAGAGCCTTCATCAAGGAGCAGGCAGGAAAGGCTGTGCCAGTGGCCGGGCCTTGTGCATTGCCTGTGCCCTCTTCTGTGCGCCCACAGAGCGGCTTCTTACCGGAAGGCTGCCGCGTGCCTGGTGCAGGCAGTGCAGGGCGCGCTCCAGGTCAGCTGCTGGGCCGGCAATGCCACGGGAGCTGGCCATGTCCAGCAGTTGTCTTACTGCAAGCACAAGAAAAAGCCAGCCCAAGTCAGCCTTGAGGCCAGCAAGAGCAAAGGTTGCCATGCAAGGCGGAAGGAAAGGCCAGGAGCTAAAGGCAGCAGCTTGGAGAGCATGAAAAGGAGAGCAAAGACAGGGCCAGCTGAAGCAAGGGCCCCCGCAGTGCTGGCTCTCCCTTCAGAGCAGCTTCTTGTAGAAGAAGTGGAGGCCAATCTCCTCTCTTGCAGTGGCAAATGGGCCTGAGCAATTTGGAGAGCAAGATGCTTGCTCTTTTTGCTGCTCTGCTGCAGAAGCAGAGCGTTCTCCTTGCCTCTAACACTTCTAGATGGGAAGATGGGCGAGACAGGGAGAGAAGCGGAGCCTGCAAAAAGCTGCCTTTCTATGCAAAAGGAGACTTGGAAAGATCCAAGTATGTCAGGGGTGGAAGAAAAGCTTGAAGAGAAGCTACCTCTGTCAGGTTTTTCCATGTCAGAGTCGTCTTCTCCCCAGGGCTTCCAGACCAGGCTTGCAGGCTCTTCATCCTCACTTGGTGCTCTGCTCTGCAGCTCTGGCAGCTCAGCCTGAAAGTCGCTGCCAACATTGATGTGCCTAAAGGAAGAAAGAGGTGAAGGTAAGATAGGCAAGTGCTCGAGAGAGCCTTGCTGTGGATGCAGAGGCTTGAAGCAATCCCAGCCTGACTCTGAAAGAGCAGTTCTCCTCCTGGCCATTCCTCCAGTTTGCTGTCCTTTAAGCCTAGGCCAAAACTCACGGCTGATTGTTGCCTCTTGCTTTCCTTTTCATTGTGCCTCTCCTTTCCACCTGCAAAAGATCCAAACAATGCTCCAGTTAGAAATGGTTCCGCCCAGGATGTGTCAGTAGCCTTCCTTCTCGACCTCATCGTTGCAAAGCCTGAGCTCCTCTGTGCCAGCTCCTTTCTTTTTGCTGTCATTGCCATGCTTTTGAGGTGGAATTGCCTAGGCAGGAGCCTCTAGCAGTCAGCAGCTTCCTGAGGAGGGGAAGCAGAAGGCCATGCACTACTCTCTTCAGTCCTGGGGCCACTGGCAGGAGCCAAGAGAATGGGCTGCAAGATGTGGCAGTGCAGGCTTCGGGTGGATAGAAGGAAAAGGCTCTTCACGCAGAGGGTGCTTGGCCACTGGAACAGGCTCTCCAGGGAAGGGGTGCCAGCAGCAAGGCTGACTGAGCTCCAAAAGTGTTTGGACAGCGCTCTTGGGCATGTGATTGTTGAGGCTGCCCCAGGCAGGCCCTGGAGTTGGGCTCAGTGATCTTTGAGAATCCCTTGCAAGCCAGAAAATTCTCTGGTACTGTGATTGTGTTCTTGAGAAGATGGCATTTCACAGCTGCCCCTGAGCATGAGGTAGAAGCAGCCCTACATGCATTGAAAGAAGTATCTACAGGATATGAAAATAGAATGTATCTATCAGAGATGTAACAATGTGAGCACATAAGGATTGCTGATGGCAGATGATTTTTGAAGTTGAACACCTGTGTTTGAGGACAAGGCCAGTGAAATGCTTGCATGGCCTGAATGAGAGGGATCCCAGAGGAGAAGTGCCATCATTCTGGTTTTTTGCAGCTTTGGAGCAGGTGTGAGCTGAGTCAGGTCATAAGGGGATTTGTTGACACTGAAGCCCTGAACTCCTCAGGCATGACCAATTTGTTTTGGTGTCACCACAAGCTAGGTTTAGGACTGCAATGGGTGCCAGGAACTTTGAAGCAGGTGATGCGTGGAGGAGGATCTGCAACTGCACTGGGACAGCTCTCTACATCCTCTATGGAAAGGTCTGTGTTTGCCTGGGAGGCAACACGATTCCTTCAGAAGCTGCAGCCCGCTTTGACCTGGAAGGTGGCGTGGGGAAAGTGAGCACGCAGCCTGTGTGTGGTGGTTGGTGGGAGAGGCAGCTGGAGCCTGGTGCCCTTGTGTTAGTGCTTTGAGGGCAAGTGGGGATTTTCTTACCTTTGAGGATCCCCAAGTGCTGTGGGATGCCTGGAGGCAGCCGAGGAGACGAGGATGTGGGTGCAGAGGCCGGGTGTGGTGCTGAGTGCAGGAGGTGGCTGGTCAGGGACAGCCCAGGAGCTGATCGTGCAGCTGCTGCTCCAGCGCTGCTGCAGCAGCGTTCCACCAAGGGCCGCAGGAGCAGGAGACAACGACAGTTGCTATGGGCACAGCCCAACATTCCATGTAGAACCCCAGGGGAGCCATGGGACAGAAAGAGGCATGGGCCACCTCTGTCCCTTTTACTTCTGCTGCTGCAAGCTTGCTCTGAGAGCCTTGCCATTGGGTTTTTCTCCTGAGTGGTCTGAGGAGACGGGCAAAAGCAGTGCAGGGACAGCCCTGGCTCTTCTCGGTGCTTCTCTGCAAGGTGTCTCCAGCTGAACGTGCCCAGGAGGCTGTCTGTGTCCAAGGGCCCAGAACCTCATCTCCTGCCCTGGAGAACCAGCAGGACTCCTCCCGCTGGCTCTCCTCCAGCTCTGAGAGGAGCTAGAATTTGCAAGTTGTTCGGCCGAGAGGCAACTCCAAAGCTTCCTCTCCAAGTGGAGGCATTCATGCTGCCCCCTTTCTCAAATCTCCTTTTGGTGCCCAATAATGTGGCTTGATGTTTTCCCTCCTTTGGCCTCTGAGCTGGTCACTCACCTCATCACTCCTTCCTTGAAACTTAGAGAAACAGCATGTTTCTCAGGGGAACTGATGGGGACACACAGACAGGGACAGCACGGTGGCATTTCTGTAGCAAACATGAATGCAGACTTTGTATATCCCTCTTCCAGCTCCCTTGGAGAAACTAGCTGTTTGTCTCAAAAGACTCAGGGATTCCTCTAACAAAGGAACGCTGATGGAATTATCTTTCCACACTGATGGCCTTGGCATTTCTTGTAATACTTAGATGGCAGATAGGATAAAACCCAGCCAGTTTTGCTGCTTCCCGGCCTTTAGTTAAGGCAAAGCAAATCTTGCTTCAGTCCCAATCTTGCTTCCTTGCCAGGCTGCATGTTGCCCACAGGGCAGCAAAGTGAGGGGGCAGCTGTAACAAGTGCCACTGCAAGGCAGATACTTTGTAGGCTCCAAGGCCCAGCTGCACTGGCTCCATCAGACAAGGGCAAGCTTCCCTGCGCTTCCCAGAAGCAGCCTGGCAATTGCCCCCTCCCTGGCCCCCTCTCCACCCTGCACAGCCCCTGCCACCAAAGCCTTGCTGGGCAGTGCCATTTGCTGGGCTAGACGAAAGAGGGAGTTTGCTTCTTCTTTCGTGCAAACACCTAAGCTGGGGGAAGCCAGAGAGAGGATAATGATCCCAGCAGCTGTGCTTTAGCTAAGGAGATTGGTGGAGGCCCAGAGCGGGAGAGGGGTCCTTTCAAGAGAAACTGAAACTGAACTACTGATGCCTTTGTGGTGCATGGGATATGAATTGGACAGAATTGGAGGGGTTCTAGAAAGGTCTTCCAAGGTGGTCAGGTGCATCAGTGCCCCAAAATGAAACAAAGTTATGTTGCTGGGCTACAAAAAGGACTAAAGCTGTTGCTTTTAGGGCAGAAATGATGGTGAGAGCAGAGCACTCATTTTGATCCAATTCATTGAATTAAACAAAGCCTCCCTTTCCACTGGCAGCTGAGATTTGTAGGAATCAAAGGATGAAGCGCCAGCGTTCTTTCCCTGGCAGGAAAGGAGACACACCTTTGCCAGTCCTGCCAGCTGAGCAAGGGGCCGGGCCTTGGGGAGGTGGTGCGTGCCCAGATTCTCCTCTCAGGGCAAGTGCCGTCTTTGATTGCCGCAGTGATTTCATACAGACCAAAAGACAAAGTGGAACAAACATGGTTTAATGATAAAGACAGATTGTGTCTCAACAAAGGCAAAATGACAAAAGACAGAGCATAGCCAACACTAAGCCTCTTCCATTGACTGATCAATCTAATCCTACTAATGAATCTTGAATAATACTCATGTACCTTAACTAAGAAATTGAGGAGATTCCTATCATGTAAACTAACTAAATAGAATTTCAGCAAGTCTAAAAGCTTAAAAACCAGTCCTATTCCTATCTAGTCCTATTGACGCCTAAGCCTTGCTAGGCCTGGCTGGACAAGCTGCAGGCTTGTCTAATTTGGTCTTTTCTTCTTGGCGAGAGGCTCTGCTTCTTTGCGAGGGCGATGTCTTCTCCTGTGTTTGTTCCTTTCCTGCATGGTTTCAAACACCCTGGAAGATAGGAAACAAACCATCCATTGTTCAATTTAGTACACACCATTACAGCAAGTGGCAAGATCTGCCTTTTAGTATGAATTTCTGTCTTTTTGGGCAGTGGCAGGTTGTGAATTGATCAGAGCATGAGTCCGATCTTTCTTGTTTCAATGCCTTGAAATGTCTTCCTCCTTTTGCTGCATCCTATTTGGAATTTGATCAGCAGCATCAAAGCAAGCTTGGATGGATCTGTTGCTCCTTGTATGCAGTGTGTGTTGTTGGGGCAGGGTAAGGTTTCATTGTGAAGGCTGGGTTTGAAGTGAGCTGTTTGGGTTTGAGGTGGGTTGTAAGCTTGAGCAGGGCTGCGAGGGGCGACGGTGCAAGTGGCCTGAGCTTGCCCTGCGGCGCCTTTGCAAAGGGTCAGCCTGTTTGAGTGGCAAGGCGCAGGTTGGAGCAGAAAGAGCAGGAAGTTGCGCACCGTTTGCACTGGCCGCAGGGAAAGGGGCCTCCCGCCGAACGGGGCGGCTGGCGCGGTTGGCAGCAGGGACACTGGGCGCTGCCAGCCCTCTTGCGGCTTCTCTTGCCTGTCTGCCCATCCTCCTTTCTGGGGGGGCTTTTGCTCCTCTTGCCTTCGCCCACAGCCTGGAAATCAAAGAATCCTCTTTCAATGTTTCCTTCCCGTCAGAAAGCTGGAAATGCCTGCGTCCAGCACAAAAATCGATTGGCCTAAGCAAATCCTTGCAAAGCCTCAAGAGCTGAGGAAAGGGCTGCCTTTGCCAGTGGGCTGCGGCGGGCTGCCAAGGCAGAGCTTGGAGGGAAATGCTCCTCTTTCCTACAGGCCAAAGGGGTGGGATAAATGTGTGGCTGTCTAGAATTCTACATTTCTTATTTCTACCTCTCTGCCTAACATTTATTTCCCTTGGGTTTTCCTGCAGAAATGTCTAGGGAATGGGATGGAAATTCAGTCAAATTAGGGAAGACACATGGTTAGACGTTTTCTACAACCCAGAATAATCTCTCTCTCTCTTTCTCTTTCTCTCTCTCTCTCTCACTCTTGCCAACCAAATTGCTCTTTGCTGGTAAGGAAAGTCTGAGGGGAGCCACAGCACTGGCAGCTGCATCTTGGGGAGTATGCTGGGGTGCTAGAAAAACTGCCTGAAAATCTGCAACATCTCCCTGAAGACAGGGATTGCTGATGTCAGGAGGAGTGAAGTGGGGAATGAAGGGTGTGATTGGAGTCAGCAAAGGTGGCAGCCCTTGAGAAAGCCATCTGTAGAGAGTCTAAGGCCATTTGGGTGGTGGTGCGGCTTTTTTGGCTCAGAGTTAGGCTCCAGAATGGCGTATTTCAGGGCAGCAGCAGCAGAAGGAAGGCCTGGGCAGCATCTGCTGTGCCTTTCCCAGCACATGGGACGATGTGATCCTGGCAAAGCGGCGTCTGGCATGGCTGGCCAGCAGGTTTTCTCCCCTTCTCCCAGTTTCTCCACCCTCCTGGCATGCCTGGATTTTCTTGCCCCTCACCTGAGCAAGAGTGCTAGCAACTCTATGCTCCTTTTTCCAGGTGTAGTAGTACTCCACACACTGTGCCACGGTCTTAGTCTGGATCTGTTGTGAAGAGAAAAAGAAGGAATCTAAAATTCCTTTGTAGGGTGCATTGGGGAAAAAGAAGAAGATGGAGTAAAGTAGGAAGTAAAATCATGAAGTAAATGGAGTAGGGTGTAAAATGAAATCAAGATGGAGAAAGAGAGGCATCGTGCAATGTAGTAAAGCGTGTATCATGCTAGGTGGTAGCACACGTAATGCACAGATCAACAAGAAATCCATCTAGCACAGGTCTTCTTTGCCGGGTTCACTGCAGTTATGCCAGCACAATGTCTTGTGGAAGCAGCAGCAGACGTGTGCGACAAGTCTGAGAGAATAAATCATCATATTGCAAAGGAGCTTGGAGAAAAGGGCTGGAGAGACAGGATCATCCTTTTCACACAGGCCTTTGATGTCCCGTTTTGTTCCTACTTGAGCAGTTTTGGTACTTGAGAAGAGAGAGACCGAAGGCCAGTGTTTGTTACCAGATAGAAGCAAGCTTTCCTCCTGATGATCTGCTGAGGTAAAGAATGTCCTGCGGCTTTACCTGCTTCTGGATGAGATGAAAATCCTTGCCGTAGGTGTGGAAAGCCTTTTGGAAGGAGTCCTTCTCCTCAGGTGTCCATCTGTCGGAGCCTGGCAATAAAAAGCAGCAGGTAAATGGATCCCTCGATCCACATGAAGTAGATCCCACTGGCCGCCGCAAGAAAATGGTTGCAGGCCATCATTGCCGTGTGAGTACACGTCTGCTCCCTCAGAAGGTGATGAAGACAAGAGCAGGCATTCCGCCGGGAAAAGGATTGGAAAAGAAGTAAAGCTGAAGGACTAGATGCTGGTGCTTTCCCCTGCCCCCGAGAAGAGAAGCCCTTGTGCTGGTGTTAAGCACAATTTGTTGAAGCAGAAACACTTGCCACAACACTGAAGGGGACGGCAGCATCTGTCAGTGAAGGAAGAAGCTCTGCTTTGCTTACCTGCGTAATGATAATCAGCCAAGGGATGGCCTTGAGCTGTTGCAGGCCCTCCTGAGAGCAACATCTCCAGAGCCTCCTGCAAGATCCAAGGGGAAAAGGCTTTAGGCGCCCCACCACATCCAAAATGAGCCGAAAAGCACAGATGCTGCCTTTCAGCTACTTTGCCTCTTCAGACATTCAAGCAACTGTATGCCATGTGGGTGAAAGCCTGGGATTTGATCCCAGTGCCTAGTTTTTGCTGCCCAGCCCTTTGATGCTGGTGCCCAAGAGTGGCATTTTGCTCCCCAAGCGAATGATTTTGCGGCTGCTGCAGCCAGAATGGCCTCAGCTGAGTGAGGCTTCTGGGAATTTCCTCTCCAAATGTCTTAGAGCAGCCAGAGCTGCAGGCGATTTCCAAGGCAGCAGGCTGCAGGAGCTTGCGCCGCCGCCTGCAGGAGGGAGATTCTCCCTGCTGGAGCCGTTTGGGCTCAGCCCTGCCGCAGCTGGAGGAGACACAGCAGGCAGCAGGTGCTCTGCTTCCTGTGAAGAGCCTTCATCAAGGAGCAGGCAGGAAAGGCTGTGCCAGTGGCCGGGCCTTGTGCATTGCCTGTGCCCTCTTCTGTGCGCCCACAGAGCGGCTTCTTACCGGAAGGCTGCCGCGTGCCTGGTGCAGGCAGTGCAGGGCGCGCTCCAGGTCAGCTGCTGGGCCGGCAATGCCACGGGAGCTGGCCATGTCCAGCAGTTGTCTTACTGCAAGCACAAGAAAAAGCCAGCCCAAGTCAGCCTTGAGGCCAGCAAGAGCAAAGGTTGCCATGCAAGGCGGAAGGAAAGGCCAGGAGCTAAAGGCAGCAGCTTGGAGAGCATGAAAAGGAGAGCAAAGACAGGGCCAGCTGAAGCAAGGGCCCCCGCAGTGCTGGCTCTCCCTTCAGAGCAGCTTCTTGTAGAAGAAGTGGAGGCCAATCTCCTCTCTTGCAGTGGCAAATGGGCCTGACCAATTTGGAGAGCAAGATGCTTGCTCTTTTTGCTGCTCTGCTGCAGAAGCAGAGCGTTCTCCTTGCCTCTAACACTTCTAGATGGGAAGATGGGCGAGACAGGGAGAGAAGCGGAGCCTGCAAAAAGCTGCCTTTCTATGCAAAAGGAGACTTGGAAAGATCCAAGTATGTCAGGGGTGGAAGAAAAGCTTGAAGAGAAGCTACCTCTGTCAGGTTTTTCCATGTCAGAGTCGTCTTCTCCCCAGGGCTTCCAGACCAGGGTTGCAGGCTCTTCATCCTCACTTGGTGCTCTGCTCTGCAGCTCTGGCAGCTCAGCCTGAAAGTCGCTGCCAACATTGATGTGCCTAAAGGAAGAAAGAGGTGAAGGTAAGATAGGCAAGTGCTCGAGAGAGCCTTGCTGTGGATGCAGAGGCTTGAAGCAATCCCAGCCTGACTCTGAAAGAGCAGTTCTCCTCCTGGCCATTCCTCCAGTTTGCTGTCCTTTAAGCCTAGGCCAAAACTCACGGCTGATTGTTGCCTCTTGCTTTCCTTTTCATTGTGCCTCTCCTTTCCACCTGCAAAAGATCCAAACAATGCTCCAGTTAGAAATGGTTCCGCCCAGGATGTGTCAGTAGCCTTCCTTCTCGACCTCATCGTTGCAAAGCCTGAGCTCCTCTGTGCCAGCTCCTTTCTTTTTGCTGTCATTGCCATGCTTTTGAGGTGGAATTGCCTAGGCAGGAGCCTCTAGCAGTCAGCAGCTTCCTGAGGAGGGGAAGCAGAAGGCCATGCACTACTCTCTTCAGTCCTGGGGCCACTGGGAGGAGCCAAGAGAATGGGCTGCAAGATGTGGCAGTGCAGGCTTCGGGTGGATAGAAGGAAAAGGCTCTTCACGCAGAGGGTGCTTGGCCACTGGAACAGGCTCTCCAGGGAAGGGGTGCCAGCAGCAAGGCTGACTGAGCTCCAAAAGTGTTTGGACAGCGCTCTTGGGCATGTGATTGTTGAGGCTGCCCCAGGCAGGCCCTGGAGTTGGGCTCAGTGATCTTTGAGAATCCCTTGCAAGCCAGAAAATTCTCTGGTACTGTGATTGTGTTCTTGAGAAGATGGCATTTCACAGCTGCCCCTGAGCATGAGGTAGAAGCAGCCCTACATGCATTGAAAGAAGTATCTACAGGATATGAAAATAGAATGTATCTATCAGAGATGTAACAATGTGAGCACATAAGGATTGCTGATGGCAGATGATTTTTGAAGTTGAACACCTGTGTTTGAGGACAAGGCCAGTGAAATGCTTGCATGGCCTGAATGAGAGGGATCCCAGAGGAGAAGTGCCATCATTCTGGTTTTTTGCAGCTTTGGAGCAGGTGTGAGCTGAGTCAGGTCATAAGGGGATTTGTTGACACTGAAGCCCTGAACTCCTCAGGCATGACCAATTTGTTTTGGGGTCACCACAAGCTAGGTTTAGGACTGCAATGGGTGCCAGGAACTTTGAAGCAGGTGATGCGTGGAGGAGGATCTGCAACTGCACTGGGACAGCTCTCTACATCCTCTATGGAAAGGTCTGTGTTTGCCTGGGAGGCAACACGATTCCTTCAGAAGCTGCATCCCGCTTTGACGTGGAAGGTGGCGTGGGGAAAGTGAGCACGCAGCCTGTGTGTGGTGGTTGGTGGGAGAGGCAGCTGGAGCCTGGTGCCCTTGTGTTAGTGCTTTGAGGGCAAGTGGGGATTTTCTTACCTTTGAGGATGCCCAAGTGCTGTGGGGATGCCTGGAGGCAGCCGAGGAGACGAGGATGTGGGTGCAGAGGCCGGGTGTGGCGCTGAGTGCAGGAGGTGGCTGGTCAGGGACAGCCCAGGAGCTGATCGTGCAGCTGCTGCTCCAGCGCTGCTCCAGCAGCGTTCCACCAAGGGCTGCAGGAGCAGGAGACAACGACAGTTGCTATGGGCACAGCCCAACATTCCATGTAGAACCCCAGGGGAGCCATGGGAGAGAAAGAGGCATGGGCCACCTCTGTCCCTTTTACTTCTGCTGCTGCAAGCTTGCTCTGAGAGCCTTGCCATTGGGTTTTTCTCCTGAGTGGTCTGAGGAGACGGGCAAAAGCAGTGCAGGGACAGCCCTGGCTCTTCTCGGTGCTTCTCTGCAAGGTGTCTCCAGCTGAACGTGCCCAGGAGGCTGTCTGTGTCCAAGGGCCCAGAACCTCATCTCCTGCCCTGGAGAACCAGCAGGACTCCTCCCGCTGGCTCTCCTCCAGCTCTGAGAGGAGCTAGAATTTGCAAGTTGTTCGGCCGAGAGGCAACTCCAAAGCTTCCTCTCCAAGTGGAGGCATTCATGCTGCCCCCTTTCTCAAATCTCCTTTTGGTGCCCAATAATGTGGCTTGATGTTTTCCCTCCTTTGGCCTCTGAGCTGGTCACTCACCTCATCACTCCTTCCTTGAAACTTAGAGAAACAGCATGTTTCTCAGGGGAACTGATGGGGACACACAGACAGGGACAGCCCGGTGGCATTTCTGTAGCAAACATGAATGCAGACTTTGTATATCCCTCTTCCAGCTCCCTTGGAGAAACTAGCTGTTTGTCTCAAAAGACTCAGGGATTCCTCTAACAAAGGAACGCTGATGGAATTATCTTTCCACACTGATGGCCTTGGCATTTCTTTTAATACTTAGATGCCAGATAGGATAAAACCCAGCCAGTTTTGCTGCTTCCCGGCCTTTAGTTAAGGCAAAGCAAATCTTGCTTCAGTCCCAATCTTGCTTCCTTGCCAGGCTGCATGTTGCCCACAGGGCAGCAAAGTGAGGGGGCAGCTGTAACAAGTGCCACTGCAAGGCAGATACTTTGTAGGCTCCAAGGCCCAGCTGCACTGGCTCCATCAGACAAGGGCAAGCTTCCCTGCGCTTCCCAGAAGCAGCCTGGCAATTGCCCCCTCCCTGGCCCCCTCTCCACCCTGCACAGCCCCTGCCACCAAAGCCTTGCTGGGCAGTGCCATTTGCTGGGCTAGACGAAAGAGGGAGTTTGCTTCTTCTTTCGTGCAAATACCTAAGCTGGGGGAAGCCAGAGAGAGGATAATGATCCCAGCAGCTGTGCTTTAGCTAAGGAGATTGGTGGAGGCCCAGAGCGGGAGAGGGGTCCTTTCAAGAGAAACTGAAACTGAACTACTGATGCCTTTGTGGTGCATGGGATATGAATTGGACAGAATTGGAGGGGTTCTAGAAAGGTCTTCCAAGGTGGTCAGGTGCATCAGTGCCCCAAAATGAAACAAAGTTATGTTGCTGGGCTACAAAAAGGACTAAAGCTGTTGCTTTTAGGGCAGAAATGATGGTGAGAGCAGAGCACTCATTTTGATCCAATTCATTGAATTAAACAAAGCCTCCCTTTCCACTGGCAGCTGAGATTTGTAGGAATCAAAGGATGAAGCGCCAGCGTTCTTTCCCTGGCAGGAAAGGAGACACACCTTTGCCAGTCCTGCCAGCTGAGCAAGGGGCCGGGCCTTGGGGAGGTGGTGCGTGCCCAGATTCTCCTCTCAGGGCAAGTGCCGTCTTTGATTGCCGCAGTGATTTCATACGGACCAAAAGACAAAGTGGAACAAACATGGTTTAATGATAAAGACAGATTGTGTCTCAACAAAGGCAAAATGACAAAAGACAGAGCATAGCCAACACTAAGCCTCTTCCATTGACTGATCAATCTAATCCTACTAATGAATCTTGAATAATACTCATGTACCTTAACTAAGAAATTGAGGAGATTCCTATCATGTAAACTAACTAAATAGAATTTCAGCAAGTCTAAAAGCTTAAAAACCAGTCCTATTCCTATCTAGTCCTATTGACGCCTAAGCCTTGCTAGGCCTGGCTGGACAAGCTGCAGGCTTGTCTAATTTGGTCTTTTCTTCTTGGCGAGAGGCTCTGCTTCTTTGCGAGGGCGATGTCTTCTCCTGTGTTTGTTCCTTTCCTGCATGGTTTCAAACACCCTGGAAGATAGGAAACAAACCATCCATTGTTCAATTTAGTACACACCATTACAGCAAGTGGCAAGATCTGCCTTTTAGTATGAATTTCTGTCTTTTTGGGCAGTGGCAGGTTGTGAATTGATCAGAGCATGAGTCCGATCTTTCTTGTTTCAATGCCTTGAAATGTCTTCCTCCTTTTGCTGCATCCTATTTGGAATTTGATCAGCAGCATCAAAGCAAGCTTGGATGGATCTGTTGCTCCTTGTATGCAGTGTGTGTTGTTGGGGCAGGGTAAGGTTTCATTGTGAAGGCTGGGTTTGAAGTGAGCTGTTTGGGTTTGAGGTGGGTTGTAAGCTTGAGCAGGGCTGCGAGGGGCGACGGTGCAAGTGGCCTGAGCTTGCCCTGCGGCGCCTTTGCAAAGGGTCAGCCTGTTTGAGTGGCAAGGCGCAGGTTGGAGCAGAGAGAGCAGGAAGTTGCGCACCGTTTGCACTGGCCGCAGGGAAAGGGGCCTCCCGCCGAACGGGGCGGCTGGCGCGGTTGGCAGCAGGGACACTGGGCGCTGCCAGCCCTCTTGCGGCTTCTCTTGCCTGTCTGCCCATCCTCCTTTCTGGGGGGGCTTTTGCTCCTCTTGCCTTCGCCCACAGCCTGGAAATCAAAGAATCCTCTTTCAATGTTTCCTTCCCGTCAGAAAGCTGGAAATGCCTGCGTCCAGCACAAAAATCGATTGGCCTAAGCAAATCCTTGCAAAGCCTCAAGAGCTGAGGAAAGGGCTGCCTTTGCCAGTGGGCTGCGGCGGGCTGCCAAGGCAGAGCTTGGAGGGAAATGCTCCTCTTTCCTACAGGCCAAAGGGGTGGGATAAATGTGTGGCTGTCTAGAATTCTACATTTCTTATTTCTACCTCTCTGCCTAACATTTATTTCCCTTGGGTTTTCCTGCAGAAATGTCTAGGGAATGGGATGGAAATTCAGTCAAATTAGGGAAGACACATGGTTAGACGTTTTCTACAACCCAGAATAATCTCTCTCTCTCTTTCTCTTTCTCTCTCTCTCTCTCACTCTTGCCAACCAAATTGCTCTTTGCTGGTAAGGAAAGTCTGAGGGGAGCCACAGCACTGGCAGCTGCATCTTGGGGAGTATGCTGGGGTGCTAGAAAAACTGCCTGAAAATCTGCAACATCTCCCTGAAGACAGGGATTGCTGATGTCAGGAGGAGTGAAGTGGGGAATGAAGGGTGTGATTGGAGTCAGCAAAGGTGGCAGCCCTTGAGAAAGCCATCTGTAGAGAGTCTAAGGCCATTTGGGTGGTGGTGCGGCTTTTTTGGCTCAGAGTTAGGCTCCAGAATGGCGTATTTCAGGGCAGCAGCAGCAGAAGGAAGGCCTGGGCAGCATCTGCTGTGCCTTTCCCAGCACATGGGACGATGTGATCCTGGCAAAGCGGCGTCTGGCATGGCTGGCCAGCAGGTTTTCTCCCCTTCTCCCAGTTTCTCCACCCTCCTGGCATGCCTGGATTTTCTTGCCCCTCACCTGAGCAAGAGTGCTAGCAACTCTATGCTCCTTTTTCCAGGTGTAGTAGTACTCCACACACTGTGCCACGGTCTTAGTCTGGATCTGTTGTGAAGAGAAAAAGAAGGAATCTAAAATTCCTTTGTAGGGTGCATTGGGGAAAAAGAAGAAGATGGAGTAAAGTAGGAAGTAAAATCATGAAGTAAATGGAGTAGGGTGTAAAATGAAATCAAGATGGAGAAAGAGAGGCATCGTGCAATGTAGTAAAGCGTGTATCATGCTAGGTGGTAGGACACGTAATGCACAGATCAACAAGAAATCCATCTAGCACAGGTCTTCTTTGCCGGGTTCACTGCAGTTATGCCAGCACAATGTCTTGTGGAAGCAGCAGCAGACGTGTGCGACAAGTCTGAGAGAATAAATCATCATATTGCAAAGGAGCTTGGAGAAAAGGGCTGGAGAGACAGGATCATCCTTTTCACACAGGCCTTTGATGTCCCGTTTTGTTCCTACTTGAGCAGTTTTGGTACTTGAGAAGAGAGAGACCGAAGGCCAGTGTTTGTTACCAGATAGAAGCAAGCTTTCCTCCTGATGATCTGCTGAGGTAAAGAATGTCCTGCGGCTTTACCTGCTTCTGGATGAGATGAAAATCCTTGCCGTAGGTGTGGAAAGCCTTTTGGAAGGAGTCCTTCTCCTCAGGTGTCCATCTGTCGGAGCCTGGCAATAAAAAGCAGCAGGTAAATGGATCCCTCGATCCACATGAAGTAGATCCCACTGGCCGCCGCAAGAAAATGGTTGCAGGCCATCATTGCCGTGTGAGTACACGTCTGCTCCCTCAGAAGGTGATGAAGACAAGAGCAGGCATTCCGCCGGGAAAAGGATTGGAAAAGAAGTAAAGCTGAAGGACTAGATGCTGGTGCTTTCCCCTGCCCCCGAGAAGAGAAGCCCTTGTGCTGGTGTTAAGCACAATTTGTTGAAGCAGAAACACTTGCCACAACACTGAAGGGGACGGCAGCATCTGTCAGTGAAGGAAGAAGCTCTGCTTTGCTTACCTGCGTAATGATAATCAGCCAAGGGATGGCCTTGAGCTGTTGCAGGCCCTCCTGAGAGCAACATCTCCAGAGCCTCCTGCAAGATCCAAGGGGAAAAGGCTTTAGGCGCCCCACCACATCCAAAATGAGCCGAAAAGCACAGATGCTGCCTTTCAGCTACTTTGCCTCTTCAGACATTCAAGCAACTGTATGCCATGTGGGTGAAAGCCTGGGATTTGATCCCAGTGCCTAGTTTTTGCTGCCCAGCCCTTTGATGCTGGTGCCCAAGAGTGGCATTTTGCTCCCCAAGCAAATGATTTTGCGGCTGCTGCAGCCAGAATGGCCTCAGCTGAGTGAGGCTTCTGGGAATTTCCTCTCCAAATGTCTTAGAGCAGCCAGAGCTGCAGGCGATTTCCAAGGCAGCAGGCTGCAGGAGCTTGCGCCGCCGCCTGCAGGAGGGAGATTCTCCCTGCTGGAGCCGTTTGGGCTCAGCCCTGCCGCAGCTGGAGGAGACACAGCAGGCAGCAGGTGCTCTGCTTCCTGTGAAGAGCCTTCATCAAGGAGCAGGCAGGAAAGGCTGTGCCAGTGGCCGGGCCTTGTGCATTGCCTGTGCCCTCTTCTGTGCGCCCACAGAGCGGCTTCTTACCGGAAGGCTGCCGCGTGCCTGGTGCAGGCAGTGCAGGGCGCGCTCCAGGTCAGCTGCTGGGCCGGCAATGCCACGGGAGCTGGCCATGTCCAGCAGTTGTCTTACTGCAAGCACAAGAAAAAGCCAGCCCAAGTCAGCCTTGAGGCCAGCAAGAGCAAAGGTTGCCATGCAAGGCGGAAGGAAAGGCCAGGAGCTAAAGGCAGCAGCTTGGAGAGCATGAAAAGGAGAGCAAAGACAGGGCCAGCTGAAGCAAGGGCCCCCGCAGTGCTGGCTCTCCCTTCAGAGCAGCTTCTTGTAGAAGAAGTGGAGGCCAATCTCCTCTCTTGCAGTGGCAAATGGGCCTGAGCAATTTGGAGAGCAAGATGCTTGCTCTTTTTGCTGCTCTGCTGCAGAAGCAGAGCGTTCTCCTTGCCTCTAACACTTCTAGATGGGAAGATGGGCGAGACAGGGAGAGAAGCGGAGCCTGCAAAAAGCTGCCTTTCTATGCAAAAGGAGACTTGGAAAGATCCAAGTATGTCAGGGGTGGAAGAAAAGCTTGAAGAGAAGCTACCTCTGTCAGGTTTTTCCATGTCAGAGTCGTCTTCTCCCCAGGGCTTCCAGACCAGGGTTGCAGGCTCTTCATCCTCACTTGGTGCTCTGCTCTGCAGCTCTGGCAGCTCAGCCTGAAAGTCGCTGCCAACATTGATGTGCCTAAAGGAAGAAAGAGGTGAAGGTAAGATAGGCAAGTGCTCGAGAGAGCCTTGCTGTGGATGCAGAGGCTTGAAGCAATCCCAGCCTGACTCTGAAAGAGCAGTTCTCCTCCTGGCCATTCCTCCAGTTTGCTGTCCTTTAAGCCTAGGCCAAAACTCACGGCTGATTGTTGCCTCTTGCTTTCCTTTTCATTGTGCCTCTCCTTTCCACCTGCAAAAGATCCAAACAATGCTCCAGTTAGAAATGGTTCCGCCCAGGATGTGTCAGTAGCCTTCCTTCTCGACCTCATCGTTGCAAAGCCTGAGCTCCTCTGTGCCAGCTCCTTTCTTTTTGCTGTCATTGCCATGCTTTTGAGGTGGAATTGCCTAGGCAGGAGCCTCTAGCAGTCAGCAGCTTCCTGAGGAGGGGAAGCAGAAGGCCATGCACTACTCTCTTCAGTCCTGGGGCCACTGGGAGGAGCCAAGAGAATGGGCTGCAAGATGTGGCAGTGCAGGCTTCGGGTGGATAGAAGGAAAAGGCTCTTCACGCAGAGGGTGCTTGGCCACTGGAACAGGCTCTCCAGGGAAGGGGTGCCAGCAGCAAGGCTGACTGAGCTCCAAAAGTGTTTGGACAGCGCTCTTGGGCATGTGATTGTTGAGGCTGCCCCAGGCAGGCCCTGGAGTTGGGCTCAGTGATCTTTGAGAATCCCTTGCAAGCCAGAAAATTCTCTGGTACTGTGATTGTGTTCTTGAGAAGATGGCATTTCACAGCTGCCCCTGAGCATGAGGTAGAAGCAGCCCTACATGCATTGAAAGAAGTATCTACAGGATATGAAAATAGAATGTATCTATCAGAGATGTAACAATGTGAGCACATAAGGATTGCTGATGGCAGATGATTTTTGAAGTTGAACACCTGTGTTTGAGGACAAGGCCAGTGAAATGCTTGCATGGCCTGAATGAGAGGGATCCCAGAGGAGAAGTGCCATCATTCTGGTTTTTTGCAGCTTTGGAGCAGGTGTGAGCTGAGTCAGGTCATAAGGGGATTTGTTGACACTGAAGCCCTGAACTCCTCAGGCATGACCAATTTGTTTTGGGGTCACCACAAGCTAGGTTTAGGACTGCAATGGGTGCCAGGAACTTTGAAGCAGGTGATGCGTGGAGGAGGATCTGCAACTGCACTGGGACAGCTCTCTACATCCTCTATGGAAAGGTCTGTGTTTGCCTGGGAGGCAACACGATTCCTTCAGAAGCTGCAGCCCGCTTTGACGTGGAAGGTGGCGTGGGGAAAGTGAGCACGCAGCCTGTGTGTGGTGGTTGGTGGGAGAGGCAGCTGGAGCCTGGTGCCCTTGTGTTAGTGCTTTGAGGGCAAGTGGGGATTTTCTTACCTTTGAGGATCCCCAAGTGCTGTGGGGATGCCTGGAGGCAGCCGAGGAGACGAGGATGTGGGTGCAGAGGCCGGGTGTGGCGCTGAGTGCAGGAGGTGGCTGGTCAGGGACAGCCCAGGAGCTGATCGTGCAGCTGCTGCTCCAGCGCTGCTCCAGCAGCGTTCCACCAAGGGCCGCAGGAGCAGGAGACAACGACAGTTGCTATGGGCACAGCCCAACATTCCATGTAGAACCCCAGGGGAGCCATGGGAGAGAAAGAGGCATGGGCCACCTCTGTCCCTTTTACTTCTGCTGCTGCAAGCTTGCTCTGAGAGCCTTGCCATTGGGTTTTTCTCCTGAGTGGTCTGAGGAGACGGGCAAAAGCAGTGCAGGGACAGCCCTGGCTCTTCTCGGTGCTTCTCTGCAAGGTGTCTCCAGCTGAACGTGCCCAGGAGGCTGTCTGTGTCCAAGGGCCCAGAACCTCATCTCCTGCCCTGGAGAACCAGCAGGACTCCTCCCGCTGGCTCTCCTCCAGCTCTGAGAGGAGCTAGAATTTGCAAGTTGTTCGGCCGAGAGGCAACTCCAAAGCTTCCTCTCCAAGTGGAGGCATTCATGCTGCCCCCTTTCTCAAATCTCCTTTTGGTGCCCAATAATGTGGCTTGATGTTTTCCCTCCTTTGGCCTCTGAGCTGGTCACTCACCTCATCACTCCTTCCTTGAAACTTAGAGAAACAGCATGTTTCTCAGGGGAACTGATGGGGACACACAGACAGGGACAGCCCGGTGGCATTTCTGTAGCAAACATGAATGCAGACTTTGTATATCCCTCTTCCAGCTCCCTTGGAGAAACTAGCTGTTTGTCTCAAAAGACTCAGGGATTCCTCTAACAAAGGAACGCTGATGGAATTATCTTTCCACACTGATGGCCTTGGCATTTCTTTTAATACTTAGATGCCAGATAGGATAAAACCCAGCCAGTTTTGCTGCTTCCCGGCCTTTAGTTAAGGCAAAGCAAATCTTGCTTCAGTCCCAATCTTGCTTCCTTGCCAGGCTGCATGTTGCCCACAGGGCAGCAAAGTGAGGGGGCAGCTGTAACAAGTGCCACTGCAAGGCAGATACTTTGTAGGCTCCAAGGCCCAGCTGCACTGGCTCCATCAGACAAGGGCAAGCTTCCCTGCGCTTCCCAGAAGCAGCCTGGCAATTGCCCCCTCCCTGGCCCCCTCTCCACCCTGCACAGCCCCTGCCACCAAAGCCTTGCTGGGCAGTGCCATTTGCTGGGCTAGACGAAAGAGGGAGTTTGCTTCTTCTTTCGTGCAAATACCTAAGCTGGGGGAAGCCAGAGAGAGGATAATGATCCCAGCAGCTGTGCTTTAGCTAAGGAGATTGGTGGAGGCCCAGAGCGGGAGAGGGGTCCTTTCAAGAGAAACTGAAACTGAACTACTGATGCCTTTGTGGTGCATGGGATATGAATTGGACAGAATTGGAGGGGTTCTAGAAAGGTCTTCCAAGGTGGTCAGGTGCATCAGTGCCCCAAAATGAAACAAAGTTATGTTGCTGGGCTACAAAAAGGACTAAAGCTGTTGCTTTTAGGGCAGAAATGATGGTGAGAGCAGAGCACTCATTTTGATCCAATTCATTGAATTAAACAAAGCCTCCCTTTCCACTGGCAGCTGAGATTTGTAGGAATCAAAGGATGAAGCGCCAGCGTTCTTTCCCTGGCAGGAAAGGAGACACACCTTTGCCAGTCCTGCCAGCTGAGCAAGGGGCCGGGCCTTGGGGAGGTGGTGCGTGCCCAGATTCTCCTCTCAGGGCAAGTGCCGTCTTTGATTGCCGCAGTGATTTCATACGGACCAAAAGACAAAGTGGAACAAACATGGTTTAATGATAAAGACAGATTGTGTCTCAACAAAGGCAAAATGACAAAAGACAGAGCATAGCCAACACTAAGCCTCTTCCATTGACTGATCAATCTAATCCTACTAATGAATCTTGAATAATACTCATGTACCTTAACTAAGAAATTGAGGAGATTCCTATCATGTAAACTAACTAAATAGAATTTCAGCAAGTCTAAAAGCTTAAAAACCAGTCCTATTCCTATCTAGTCCTATTGACGCCTAAGCCTTGCTAGGCCTGGCTGGACAAGCTGCAGGCTTGTCTAATTTGGTCTTTTCTTCTTGGCGAGAGGCTCTGCTTCTTTGCGAGGGCGATGTCTTCTCCTGTGTTTGTTCCTTTCCTGCATGGTTTCAAACACCCTGGAAGATAGGAAACAAACCATCCATTGTTCAATTTAGTACACACCATTACAGCAAGTGGCAAGATCTGCCTTTTAGTATGAATTTCTGTCTTTTTGGGCAGTGGCAGGTTGTGAATTGATCAGAGCATGAGTCCGATCTTTCTTGTTTCAATGCCTTGAAATGTCTTCCTCCTTTTGCTGCATCCTATTTGGAATTTGATCAGCAGCATCAAAGCAAGCTTGGATGGATCTGTTGCTCCTTGTATGCAGTGTGTGTTGTTGGGGCAGGGTAAGGTTTCATTGTGAGCGCTGGGTTTGAAGTGAGCTGTTTGGGTTTGAGGTGGGTTGTAAGCTTGAGCAGGGCTGCGAGGGGCGATGGTGCAAGTGGCCTGAGCTTGCCCTGCGGCGCCTTTGCAAAGGGCCAGCCTGTTTGAGTGGCAAGGCGCAGGTTGGAGCAGAAAGAGCAGGAAGTTGCGCACCGTTTGCACTGGCCGCAGGGAAAGGGGCCTCCCGCCGGACGGGGCGGCTGGCGCGGTTGGCAGCAGGGACACTGGGCGCTGCCAGCCCTCTTGCGGCTTCTCTTGCCTGTCTGCCCGTCCTCCTTTCTGGGGGGGCTTTTGCTCCTCTTGCCTTCGCCCACAGCCTGGAAATCAAAGAATCCTCTTTCAATGTTTCCTTCCCGTCAGAAAGCTGGAAATGCCTGCGTCCAGCACAAAAATCGATTGGCCTAAGCAAATCCTTGCAAAGCCTCAAGAGCTGAGGAAAGGGCTGCCTTTGCCAGTGGGCTGCGGCGGGCTGCCAAGGCAGAGCTTGGAGGGAAATGCTCCTCTTTCCTACAGGCCAAAGGGGTGGGATAAATGTGTGGCTGTCTAGAATTCTACATTTCTTATTTCTACCTCTCTGCCTAACATTTATTTCCCTTGGGTTTTCCTGCAGAAATGTCTAGGGAATGGGATGGAAATTCAGTCAAATTAGGGAAGACACATGGTTAGACGTTTTCTACAACCCAGAATAATCTCTCTCTCTCTTTCTCTTTCTCTCTCTCTCTCTCACTCTTGCCAACCAAATTGCTCTTTGCTGGTAAGGAAAGTCTGAGGGGAGCCACAGCACTGGCAGCTGCATCTTGGGGAGTATGCTGGGATGCTAGAAAAACTGCCTGAAAATCTGCAACATCTCCCTGAAGACAGGGATTGCTGATGTCAGGAGGAGTTAAGTGGGGAATGAAGGGTGTGATTGGAGTCAGCAAAGGTGGCAGCCCTTGAGAAAGCCATCTGTAGAGAGTCTAAGGCCATTTGGGTGGTGGTGCGGCTTTTTTGGCTCAGAGTTAGGCTCCAGAATGGCGTATTTCAGGGCAGCAGCAGCAGAAGGAAGGCCTGGGCAGCATCTGCTGTGCCTTTCCCAGCACATGGGACGATGTGATCCTGGCAAAGCGGCGTCTGGCATGGCTGGCCAGCAGGTTTTCTCCCCTTCTCCCAGTTTCTCCACCCTCCTGGCATGCCTGGATTTTCTTGCCCCTCACCTGAGCAAGAGTGCTAGCAACTCTATGCTCCTTTTTCCAGGTGTAGTAGTACTCCACACACTGTGCCACGGTCTTAGTCTGGATCTGTTGTGAAGAGAAAAAGAAGGAATCTAAAATTCCTTTGTAGGGTGCATTGGGGAAAAAGAAGAAGATGGAGTAAAGTAGGAAGTAAAATCATGAAGTAAATGGAGTAGGGTGTAAAATGAAATCAAGATGGAGAAAGAGAGGCATCGTGCAATGTAGTAAAGCGTGTATCATGCTAGGTGGTAGCACACGTAATGCACAGATCAACAAGAAATCCATCTAGCACAGGTCTTCTTTGCCAGGTTCACTGCAGTTATGCCAGCACAATGTCTTGTGGAAGCAGCAGCAGACGTGTGCGACAAGTCTGAGAGAATAAATCATCATATTGCAAAGGAGCTTGGAGAAAAGGGCTGGAGAGACAGGATCATCCTTTTCACACAGGCCTTTGATGTCCCGTTTTGTTCCTACTTGAGCAGTTTTGGTACTTGAGAAGAGAGAGACCGAAGGCCAGTGTTTGTTACCAGATAGAAGCAAGCTTTCCTCCTGATGATCTGCTGAGGTAAAGAATGTCCTGCGGCTTTACCTGCTTCTGGATGAGATGAAAATCCTTGCCGTAGGTGTGGAAAGCCTTTTGGAAGGAGTCCTTCTCCTCAGGTGTCCATCTGTCGGAGCCTGGCAATAAAAAGCAGCAGGTAAATGGATCCCTCGATCCACATGAAGTAGATCCCACTGGCCGCCACAAGAAAATGGTTGCAGGCCATCATTGCCGTGTGAGTACACGTCTGCTCCCTCAGAAGGTGATGAAGACAAGAGCAGGCATTCCGCCGGGAAAAGGATTGGAAAAGAAGTAAAGCTGAAGGACTAGATGCTGGTGCTTTCCCCTGCCCCCGAGAAGAGAAGCCCTTGTGCTGGTGTTAAGCACAATTTGTTGAAGCAGAAACACTTGCCACAACACTGAAGGGGACGGCAGCATCTGTCAGTGAAGGAAGAAGCTCTGCTTTGCTTACCTGCGTAATGATAATCAGCCAAGGGATGGCCTTGAGCTGTTGCAGGCCCTCCTGAGAGCAACATCTCCAGAGCCTCCTGCAAGATCCAAGGGGAAAAGGCTTTAGGCGCCCCACCACATCCAAAATGAGCCGAAAAGCACAGATGCTGCCTTTCAGCTACTTTGCCTCTTCAGACATTCAAGCAACTGTATGCCATGTGGGTGAAAGCCTGGGATTTGATCCCAGTGCCTAGTTTTTGCTGCCCAGCCCTTTGATGCTGGTGCCCAAGAGTGGCATTTTGCTCCCCAAGCGAATGATTTTGCGGCTGCTGCAGCCAGAATGGCCTCAGCTGAGTGAGGCTTCTGGGAATTTCCTCTCCAAATGTCTTAGAGCAGCCAGAGCTGCAGGCGATTTCCAAGGCAGCAGGCTGCAGGAGCTTGCGCCGCCGCCTGCAGGAGGGAGATTCTCCCTGCTGGAGCCGTTTGGGCTCAGCCCTGCCGCAGCTGGAGGAGACACAGCAGGCAGCAGGTGCTCTGCTCCCTGTGAAGAGCCTTCATCAAGGAGCAGGCAGGAAAGGCTGTGCCAGTGGCCGGGCCTTGTGCATTCCCTGTGCCCTCTTCTGTGCGCCCACAGAGCGGCTTCTTACCGGAAGGCTGCCGCGTGCCTGGTGCAGGCAGTGCAGGGCGCGCTCCAGGTCAGCTGCTGGGCCGGCAATGCCACGGGAGCTGGCCATGTCCAGCAGTTGTCTTACTGCAAGCACAAGAAAAAGCCAGCCCAAGTCAGCCTTGAGGCCAGCAAGAGCAAAGGTTGCCATGCAAGGCGGAAGGAAAGGCCAGGAGCTAAAGGCAGCAGCTTGGAGAGCATGAAAAGGAGAGCAAAGACAGGGCCAGCTGAAGCAAGGGCCCCCGCAGTGCTGGCTCTCCCTTCAGAGCAGCTTCTTGTAGAAGAAGTGGAGGCCAATCTCCTCTCTTGCAGTGGCAAATGGGCCTGAGCAATTTGGAGAGCAAGATGCTTGCTCTTTTTGCTGCTCTGCTGCAGAAGCAGAGCGTTCTCCTTGCCTCTAACACTTCTAGATGGGAAGATGGGCGAGACAGGGAGAGAAGCGGAGCCTGCAAAAAGCTGCCTTTCTATGCAAAAGGAGACTTGGAAAGATCCAAGTATGTCAGGGGTGGAAGAAAAGCTTGAAGAGAAGCTACCTCTGTCAGGTTTTTCCATGTCAGAGTCGTCTTCTCCCCAGGGCTTCCAGACCAGGCTTGCAGGCTCTTCATCCTCACTTGGTGCTCTGCTCTGCAGCTCTGGCAGCTCAGCCTGAAAGTCGCTGCCAACATTGATGTGCCTAAAGGAAGAAAGAGGTGAAGGTAAGATAGGCAAGTGCTCGAGAGAGCCTTGCTGTGGATGCAGAGGCTTGAAGCAATCCCAGCCTGACTCTGAAAGAGCAGTTCTCCTCCTGGCCATTCCTCCAGTTTGCTGTCCTTTAAGCCTAGGCCAAAACTCACGGCTGATTGTTGCCTCTTGCTTTCCTTTTCATTGTGCCTCTCCTTTCCACCTGCAAAAGATCCAAACAATGCTCCAGTTAGAAATGGTTCCGCCCAGGATGTGTCAGTAGCCTTCCTTCTCGACCTCATCGTTGCAAAGCCTGAGCTCCTCTGTGCCAGCTCCTTTCTTTTTGCTGTCATTGCCATGCTTTTGAGGTGGAATTGCCTAGGCAGGAGCCTCTAGCAGTCAGCAGCTTCCTGAGGAGGGGAAGCAGAAGGCCATGCACTACTCTCTTCAGTCCTGGGGCCACTGGGAGGAGCCAAGAGAATGGGCTGCAAGATGTGGCAGTGCAGGCTTCGGGTGGATAGAAGGAAAAGGCTCTTCACGCAGAGGGTGCTTGGCCACTGGAACAGGCTCTCCAGGGAAGGGGTGCCAGCAGCAAGGCTGACTGAGCTCCAAAAGTGTTTGGACAGCGCTCTTGGGCATGTGATTGTTGAGGCTGCCCCAGGCAGGCCCTGGAGTTGGGCTCAGTGATCTTTGAGAATCCCTTGCAAGCCAGAAAATTCTCTGGTACTGTGATTGTGTTCTTGAGAAGATGGCATTTCACAGCTGCCCCTGAGCATGAGGTAGAAGCAGCCCTACATGCATTGAAAGAAGTATCTACAGGATATGAAAATAGAATGTATCTATCAGAGATGTAACTATGTGAGCACATAAGGATTGCTGATGGCAGATGATTTTTGAAGTTGAACACCTGTGTTTGAGGACAAGGCCAGTGAAATGCTTGCATGGCCTGAATGAGAGGGATCCCAGAGGAGAAGTGCCATCATTCTGGTTTTTGCAGCTTTGGAGCAGGTGTGAGCTGAGTCAGGGCGTAAGGGGATTTGTTGACACTGAAGCCCTGAACTCCTCAGGCATGACCAATTTGTTTTGGGGTCACCACAAGCTAGGTTTAGGACTGCAATGGGTGCCAGGAACTTTGAAGCAGGTGATGCGTGGAGGAGGATCTGCAACTGCACTGGGACAGCTCTCTACATCCTCTTTGGAAAGGTCTGTGTTTGCCTGGGAGGCAACACGATTCCTTCAGAAGCTGCATCCCGCTTTGACGTGGAAGGTGGCGTGGGGAAAGTGAGCACGCAGCCTGTGTGTGGTGGTTGGTGGGAGAGGCAGCTGGAGCCTGGTGCCCTTGTGTTAGTGCTTTGAGGGCAAGTGGGGATTTTCTTACCTTTGAGGATCCCCAAGTGCTGTGGGGATGCCTGGAGGCAGCCGAGGAGACGAGGATGTGGGTGCAGAGGCCGGGTGTGGCGCTGAGTGCAGGAGGTGGCTGGTCAGGGACAGCCCAGGAGCTGATCGTGCAGCTGCTGCTCCAGCGCTGCTCCAGCAGCGTTCCACCAAGGGCCGCAGGAGCAGGAGACAACGACAGTTGCTATGGGCACAGCCCAACATTCCATGTAGAACCCCAGGGGAGCCATGGGAGAGAAAGAGGCATGGGCCACCTCTGTCCCTTTTACTTCTGCTGCTGCAAGCTTGCTCTGAGAGCCTTGCCATTGGGTTTTTCTCCTGAGTGGTCTGAGGAGACGGGCAAAAGCAGTGCAGGGACAGCCCTGGCTCTTCTCGGTGCTTCTCTGCAAGGTGTCTCCAGCTGAACGTGCCCAGGAGGCTGTCTGTGTCCAAGGGCCCAGAACCTCATCTCCTGCCCTGGAGAACCAGCAGGACTCCTCCCGCTGGCTCTCCTCCAGCTCTGAGAGGAGCTAGAATTTGCAAGTTGTTCGGCCGAGAGGCAACTCCAAAGCTTCCTCTCCAAGTGGAGGCATTCATGCTGCCCCCTTTCTCAAATCTCCTTTTGGTGCCCAATAATGTGGCTTGATGTTTTCCCTCCTTTGGCCTCTGAGCTGGTCACTCACCTCATCACTCCTTCCTTGAAACTTAGAGAAACAGCATGTTTCTCAGGGGAACTGATGGGGACACACAGACAGGGACAGCACGGTGGCATTTCTGTAGCAAACATGAATGCAGACTTTGTATATCCCTCTTCCAGCTCCCTTGGAGAAACTAGCTGTTTGTCTCAAAAGACTCAGGGATTCCTCTAACAAAGGAACGCTGATGGAATTATCTTTCCACACTGATGGCCTTGGCATTTCTTGTAATACTTAGATGGCAGATAGGATAAAACCCAGCCAGTTTTGCTGCTTCCCGGCCTTTAGTTAAGGCAAAGCAAATCTTGCTTCAGTCCCAATCTTGCTTCCTTGCCAGGCTGCATGTTGCCCACAGGGCAGCAAAGTGAGGGGGCAGCTGTAACAAGTGCCACTGCAAGGCAGATACTTTGTAGGCTCCAAGGCCCAGCTGCACTGGCTCCATCAGACAAGGGCAAGCTTCCCTGCGCTTCCCAGAAGCAGCCTGGCAATTGCCCCCTCCCTGGCCCCCTCTCCACCCTGCACAGCCCCTGCCACCAAAGCCTTGCTGGGCAGTGCCATTTGCTGGGCTAGACGAAAGAGGGAGTTTGCTTCTTCTTTCGTGCAAATACCTAAGCTGGGGGAAGCCAGAGAGAGGATAATGATCCCAGCCGCTGTGCTTTAGCTAAGGAGATTGGTGGAGGCCCAGAGCGGGAGAGGGGTCCTTTCAAGAGAAACTGAAACTGAACTACTGATGCCTTTGTGGTGCATGGGATATGAATTGGATAGAATTGGAGGGGTTCTAGAAAGGTCTTCCAAGGTGGTCAGGTGCATCAGTGCCCCAAAATGAAACAAAGTTATGTTGCTGGGCTACAAAAAGGACTAAAGCTGTTGCTTTTAGGGCAGAAATGATGGTGAGAGCAGAGCACTCATTTTGATCCAATTCATTGAATTAAACAAAGCCTCCCTTTCCACTGGCAGCTGAGATTTGTAGGAATCAAAGGATGAAGCGCCAGCGTTCTTTCCCTGGCAGGAAAGGAGACACACCTTTGCCAGTCCTGCCAGCTGAGCAAGGGGCCGGGCCTTGGGGAGGTGGTGCGTGCCCAGATTCTCCTCTCAGGGCAAGTGCCGTCTTTGATTGCCGCAGTGATTTCATACGGACCAAAAGACAAAGTGGAACAAACATGGTTTAATGATAAAGACAGATTGTGTCTCAACAAAGGCAAAATGACAAAAGACAGAGCATAGCCAACACTAAGCCTCTTCCATTGACTGATCAATCTAATCCTACTAATGAATCTTGAATAATACTCATGTACCTTAACTAAGAAATTGAGGAGATTCCTATCATGTAAACTAACTAAATAGAATTTCAGCAAGTCTAAAAGCTTAAAAACCAGTCCTATTCCTATCTAGTCCTATTGACGCCTAAGCCTTGCTAGGCCTGGCTGGACAAGCTGCAGGCTTGTCTAATTTGGTCTTTTCTTCTTGGCGAGAGGCTCTGCTTCTTTGCGAGGGCGATGTCTTCTCCTGTGTTTGTTCCTTTCCTGCATGGTTTCAAACACCCTGGAAGATAGGAAACAAACCATCCATTGTTCAATTTAGTACACACCATTACAGCAAGTGGCAAGATCTGCCTTTTAGTATGAATTTCTGTCTTTTTGGGCAGTGGCAGGTTGTGAATTGATCAGAGCATGAGTCCGATCTTTCTTGTTTCAATGCCTTGAAATGTCTTCCTCCTTTTGCTGCATCCTATTTGGAATTTGATCAGCAGCATCAAAGCAAGCTTGGATGGATCTGTTGCTCCTTGTATGCAGTGTGTGTTGTTGGGGCAGGGTAAGGTTTCATTGTGAGCGCTGGGTTTGAAGTGAGCTGTTTGGGTTTGAGGTGGGTTGTAAGCTTGAGCAGGGCTGCGAGGGGCGATGGTGCAAGTGGCCTGAGCTTGCCCTGCGGCGCCTTTGCAAAGGGTCAGCCTGTTTGAGTGCCAAGGCGCAGGTTGGAGCAGAGAGAGCAGGAAGTTGCGCACCGTTTGCACTGGCCGCAGGGAAAGGGGCCTCCCGCCGAACGGGGCGGCTGGCGCGGTTGGCAGCAGGGACACTGGGCGCTGCCAGCCCTCTTGCGGCTTCTCTTGCCTGTCTGCCCGTCCTCCTTTCTGGGGGGGCTTTTGCTCCTCTTGCCTTCGCCCACAGCCTGGAAATCAAAGAATCCTCTTTCAATGTTTCCTTCCCGTCAGAAAGCTGGAAATGCCTGCGTCCAGCACAAAAATCGATTGGCCTAAGCAAATCCTTGCAAAGCCTCAAGAGCTGAGGAAAGGGCTGCCTTTGCCAGTGGGCTGCGGCGGGCTGCCAAGGCAGAGCTTGGAGGGAAATGCTCCTCTTTCCTACAGGCCAAAGGGGTGGGATAAATGTGTGGCTGTCTAGAATTCTACATTTCTTATTTCTACCTCTCTGCCTAACATTTATTTCCCTTGGGTTTTCCTGCAGAAATGTCTAGGGAATGGGATGGAAATTCAGTCAAATTAGGGAAGACACATGGTTAGACGTTTTCTACAACCCAGAATAATCTCTCTCTCTCTTTCTCTTTCTCTCTCTCTCTCTCACTCTTGCCAACCAAATTGCTCTTTGCTGGTAAGGAAAGTCTGAGGGGAGCCACAGCACTGGCAGCTGCATCTTGGGGAGTATGCTGGGATGCTAGAAAAACTGCCTGAAAATCTGCAACATCTCCCTGAAGACAGGGATTGCTGATGTCAGGAGGAGTGAAGTGGGGAATGAAGGGTGTGATTGGAGTCAGCAAAGGTGGCAGCCCTTGAGAAAGCCATCTGTAGAGAGTCTAAGGCCATTTGGGTGGTGGTGCGGCTTTTTTGGCTCAGAGTTAGGCTCCAGAATGGCGTATTTCAGGGCAGCAGCAGCAGAAGGAAGGCCTGGGCAGCATCTGCTGTGCCTTTCCCAGCACATGGGACGATGTGATCCTGGCAAAGCGGCGTCTGGCATGGCTGGCCAGCAGGTTTTCTCCCCTTCTCCCAGTTTCTCCACCCTCCTGGCATGCCTGGATTTTCTTGCCCCTCACCTGAGCAAGAGTGCTAGCAACTCTATGCTCCTTTTTCCAGGTGTAGTAGTACTCCACACACTGTGCCACGGTCTTAGTCTGGATCTGTTGTGAAGAGAAAAAGAAGGAATCTAAAATTCCTTTGTAGGGTGCATTGGGGAAAAAGAAGAAGATGGAGTAAAGTAGGAAGTAAAATCATGAAGTAAATGGAGTAGGGTGTAAAATGAAATCAAGATGGAGAAAGAGAGGCATCGTGCAATGTAGTAAAGCGTGTATCATGCTAGGTGGTAGCACACGTAATGCACAGATCAACAAGAAATCCATCTAGCACAGGTCTTCTTTGCCAGGTTCACTGCAGTTATGCCAGCACAATGTCTTGTGGAAGCAGCAGCAGACGTGTGCGACAAGTCTGAGAGAATAAATCATCATATTGCAAAGGAGCTTGGAGAAAAGGGCTGGAGAGACAGGATCATCCTTTTCACACAGGCCTTTGATGTCCCGTTTTGTTCCTACTTGAGCAGTTTTGGTACTTGAGAAGAGAGAGACCGAAGGCCAGTGTTTGTTACCAGATAGAAGCAAGCTTTCCTCCTGATGATCTACTCAGGTAAAGAATGTCCTGCGGCTTTACCTGCTTCTGGATGAGATGAAAATCCTTGCCGTAGGTGTGGAAAGCCTTTTGGAAGGAGTCCTTCTCCTCAGGTGTCCATCTGTCGGAGCCTGGCAATAAAAAGCAGCAGGTAAATGGATCCCTCGATCCACATGAAGTAGATCCCACTGGCCGCCACAAGAAAATGGTTGCAGGCCATCATTGCCGTGTGAGTACACGTCTGCTCCCTCAGAAGGTGATGAAGACAAGAGCAGGCATTCCGCCGGGAAAAGGATTGGAAAAGAAGTAAAGCTGAAGGACTAGATGCTGGTGCTTTCCCCTGCCCCCGAGAAGAGAAGCCCTTGTGCTGGTGTTAAGCACAATTTGTTGAAGCAGAAACACTTGCCACAACACTGAAGGGGACGGCAGCATCTGTCAGTGAAGGAAGAAGCTCTGCTTTGCTTACCTGCGTAATGATAATCAGCCAAGGGATGGCCTTGAGCTGTTGCAGGCCCTCCTGAGAGCAACATCTCCAGAGCCTCCTGCAAGATCCAAGGGGAAAAGGCTTTAGGCGCCCCACCACATCCAAAATGAGCCGAAAAGCACAGATGCTGCCTTTCAGCTACTTTGCCTCTTCAGACATTCAAGCAACTGTATGCCATGTGGGTGAAAGCCTGGGATTTGATCCCAGTGCCTAGTTTTTGCTGCCCAGCCCTTTGATGCTGGTGCCCAAGAGTGGCATTTTGCTCCCCAAGCGAATGATTTTGCGGCTGCTGCAGCCAGAATGGCCTCAGCTGAGTGAGGCTTCTGGGAATTTCCTCTCCAAATGTCTTAGAGCAGCCAGAGCTGCAGGCGATTTCCAAGGCAGCAGGCTGCAGGAGCTTGCGCCGCCGCCTGCAGGAGGGAGATTCTCCCTGCTGGAGCCGTTTGGGCTCAGCCCTGCCGCAGCTGGAGGAGACACAGCAGGCAGCAGGTGCTCTGCTCCCTGTGAAGAGCCTTCATCAAGGAGCAGGCAGGAAAGGCTGTGCCAGTGGCCGGGCCTTGTGCATTCCCTGTGCCCTCTTCTGTGCGCCCACAGAGCGGCTTCTTACCGGAAGGCTGCCGCGTGCCTGGTGCAGGCAGTGCAGGGCGCGCTCCAGGTCAGCTGCTGGGCCGGCAATGCCACGGGAGCTGGCCATGTCCAGCAGTTGTCTTACTGCAAGCACAAGAAAAAGCCAGCCCAAGTCAGCCTTGAGGCCAGCAAGAGCAAAGGTTGCCATGCAAGGCGGAAGGAAAGGCCAGGAGCTAAAGGCAGCAGCTTGGAGAGCATGAAAAGGAGAGCAAAGACAGGGCCAGCTGAAGCAAGGGCCCCCGCAGTGCTGGCTCTCCCTTCAGAGCAGCTTCTTGTAGAAGAAGTGGAGGCCAATCTCCTCTCTTGCAGTGGCAAATGGGCCTGAGCAATTTGGAGAGCAAGATGCTTGCTCTTTTTGCTGCTCTGCTGCAGAAGCAGAGCGTTCTCCTTGCCTCTAACACTTCTAGATGGGAAGATGGGCGAGACAGGGAGAGAAGCGGAGCCTGCAAAAAGCTGCCTTTCTATGCAAAAGGAGACTTGGAAAGATCCAAGTATGTCAGGGGTGGAAGAAAAGCTTGAAGAGAAGCTACCTCTGTCAGGTTTTTCCATGTCAGAGTCGTCTTCTCCCCAGGGCTTCCAGACCAGGCTTGCAGGCTCTTCATCCTCACTTGGTGCTCTGCTCTGCAGCTCTGGCAGCTCAGCCTGAAAGTCGCTGCCAACATTGATGTGCCTAAAGGAAGAAAGAGGTGAAGGTAAGATAGGCAAGTGCTCGAGAGAGCCTTGCTGTGGATGCAGAGGCTTGAAGCAATCCCAGCCTGACTCTGAAAGAGCAGTTCTCCTCCTGGCCATTCCTCCAGTTTGCTGTCCTTTAAGCCTAGGCCAAAACTCACGGCTGATTGTTGCCTCTTGCTTTCCTTTTCATTGTGCCTCTCCTTTCCACCTGCAAAAGATCCAAACAATGCTCCAGTTAGAAATGGTTCCGCCCAGGATGTGTCAGTAGCCTTCCTTCTCGACCTCATCGTTGCAAAGCCTGAGCTCCTCTGTGCCAGCTCCTTTCTTTTTGCTGTCATTGCCATGCTTTTGAGGTGGAATTGCCTAGGCAGGAGCCTCTAGCAGTCAGCAGCTTCCTGAGGAGGGGAAGCAGAAGGCCATGCACTACTCTCTTCAGTCCTGGGGCCACTGGGAGGAGCCAAGAGAATGGGCTGCAAGATGTGGCAGTGCAGGCTTCGGGTGGATAGAAGGAAAAGGCTCTTCACGCAGAGGGTGCTTGGCCACTGGAACAGGCTCTCCAGGGAAGGGGTGCCAGCAGCAAGGCTGACTGAGCTCCAAAAGTGTTTGGACAGCGCTCTTGGGCATGTGATTGTTGAGGCTGCCCCAGGCAGGCCCTGGAGTTGGGCTCAGTGATCTTTGAGAATCCCTTGCAAGCCAGAAAATTCTCTGGTACTGTGATTGTGTTCTTGAGAAGATGGCATTTCACAGCTGCCCCTGAGCATGAGGTAGAAGCAGCCCTACATGCATTGAAAGAAGTATCTACAGGATATGAAAATAGAATGTATCTATCAGAGATGTAACTATGTGAGCACATAAGGATTGCTGATGGCAGATGATTTTTGAAGTTGAACACCTGTGTTTGAGGACAAGGCCAGTGAAATGCTTGCATGGCCTGAATGAGAGGGATCCCAGAGGAGAAGTGCCATCATTCTGGTTTTTGCAGCTTTGGAGCAGGTGTGAGCTGAGTCAGGGCGTAAGGGGATTTGTTGACACTGAAGCCCTGAACTCCTCAGGCATGACCAATTTGTTTTGGGGTCACCACAAGCTAGGTTTAGGACTGCAATGGGTGCCAGGAACTTTGAAGCAGGTGATGCGTGGAGGAGGATCTGCAACTGCACTGGGACAGCTCTCTACATCCTCTTTGGAAAGGTCTGTGTTTGCCTGGGAGGCAACACGATTCCTTCAGAAGCTGCAGCCCGCTTTGACGTGGAAGGTGGCGTGGGGAAAGTGAGCACGCAGCCTGTGTGTGGTGGTTGGTGGGAGAGGCAGCTGGAGCCTGGTGCCCTTGTGTTAGTGCTTTGAGGGCAAGTGGGGATTTTCTTACCTTTGAGGATCCCCAAGTGCTGTGGGGATGCCTGGAGGCAGCCGAGGAGACGAGGATGTGGGTGCAGAGGCCGGGTGTGGCGCTGAGTGCAGGAGGTGGCTGGTCAGGGACAGCCCAGGAGCTGATCGTGCAGCTGCTGCTCCAGCGCTGCTCCAGCAGCGTTCCACCAAGGGCCGCAGGAGCAGGAGACAACGACAGTTGCTATGGGCACAGCCCAACATTCCATGTAGAACCCCAGGGGAGCCATGGGACAGAAAGAGGCATGGGCCACCTCTGTCCCTTTTACTTCTGCTGCTGCAAGCTTGCTCTGAGAGCCTTGCCATTGGGTTTTTCTCCTGAGTGGTCTGAGGAGACGGGCAAAAGCAGTGCAGGGACAGCCCTGGCTCTTCTCGGTGCTTCTCTGCAAGGTGTCTCCAGCTGAACGTGCCCAGGAGGCTGTCTGTGTCCAAGGGCCCAGAACCTCATCTCCTGCCCTGGAGAACCAGCAGGACTCCTCCCGCTGGCTCTCCTCCAGCTCTGAGAGGAGCTAGAATTTGCAAGTTGTTCGGCCGAGAGGCAACTCCAAAGCTTCCTCTCCAAGTGGAGGCATTCATGCTGCCCCCTTTCTCAAATCTCCTTTTGGTGCCCAATAATGTGGCTTGATGTTTTCCCTCCTTTGGCCTCTGAGCTGGTCACTCACCTCATCACTCCTTCCTTGAAACTTAGAGAAACAGCATGTTTCTCAGGGGAACTGATGGGGACACACAGACAGGGACAGCACGGTGGCATTTCTGTAGCAAACATGAATGCAGACTTTGTATATCCCTCTTCCAGCTCCCTTGGAGAAACTAGCTGTTTGTCTCAAAAGACTCAGGGATTCCTCTAACAAAGGAACGCTGATGGAATTATCTTTCCACACTGATGGCCTTGGCATTTCTTGTAATACTTAGATGGCAGATAGGATAAAACCCAGCCAGTTTTGCTGCTTCCCGGCCTTTAGTTAAGGCAAAGCAAATCTTGCTTCAGTCCCAATCTTGCTTCCTTGCCAGGCTGCATGTTGCCCACAGGGCAGCAAAGTGAGGGGGCAGCTGTAACAAGTGCCACTGCAAGGCAGATACTTTGTAGGCTCCAAGGCCCAGCTGCACTGGCTCCATCAGACAAGGGCAAGCTTCCCTGCGCTTCCCAGAAGCAGCCTGGCAATTGCCCCCTCCCTGGCCCCCTCTCCACCCTGCACAGCCCCTGCCACCAAAGCCTTGCTGGGCAGTGCCATTTGCTGGGCTAGACGAAAGAGGGAGTTTGCTTCTTCTTTCGTGCAAATACCTAAGCTGGGGGAAGCCAGAGAGAGGATAATGATCCCAGCCGCTGTGCTTTAGCTAAGGAGATTGGTGGAGGCCCAGAGCGGGAGAGGGGTCCTTTCAAGAGAAACTGAAACTGAACTACTGATGCCTTTGTGGTGCATGGGATATGAATTGGATAGAATTGGAGGGGTTCTAGAAAGGTCTTCCAAGGTGGTCAGGTGCATCAGTGCCCCAAAATGAAACAAAGTTATGTTGCTGGGCTACAAAAAGGACTAAAGCTGTTGCTTTTAGGGCAGAAATGATGGTGAGAGCAGAGCACTCATTTTGATCCAATTCATTGAATTAAACAAAGCCTCCCTTTCCACTGGCAGCTGAGATTTGTAGGAATCAAAGGATGAAGCGCCAGCGTTCTTTCCCTGGCAGGAAAGGAGACACACCTTTGCCAGTCCTGCCAGCTGAGCAAGGGGCCGGGCCTTGGGGAGGTGGTGCGTGCCCAGATTCTCCTCTCAGGGCAAGTGCCGTCTTTGATTGCCGCAGTGATTTCATACGGACCAAAAGACAAAGTGGAACAAACATGGTTTAATGATAAAGACAGATTGTGTCTCAACAAAGGCAAAATGACAAAAGACAGAGCATAGCCAACACTAAGCCTCTTCCATTGACTGATCAATCTAATCCTACTAATGAATCTTGAATAATACTCATGTACCTTAACTAAGAAATTGAGGAGATTCCTATCATGTAAACTAACTAAATAGAATTTCAGCAAGTCTAAAAGCTTAAAAACCAGTCCTATTCCTATCTAGTCCTATTGACGCCTAAGCCTTGCTAGGCCTGGCTGGACAAGCTGCAGGCTTGTCTAATTTGGTCTTTTCTTCTTGGCGAGAGGCTCTGCTTCTTTGCGAGGGCGATGTCTTCTCCTGTGTTTGTTCCTTTCCTGCATGGTTTCAAACACCCTGGAAGATAGGAAACAAACCATCCATTGTTCAATTTAGTACACACCATTACAGCAAGTGGCAAGATCTGCCTTTTAGTATGAATTTCTGTCTTTTTGGGCAGTGGCAGGTTGTGAATTGATCAGAGCATGAGTCCGATCTTTCTTGTTTCAATGCCTTGAAATGTCTTCCTCCTTTTGCTGCATCCTATTTGGAATTTGATCAGCAGCATCAAAGCAAGCTTGGATGGATCTGTTGCTCCTTGTATGCAGTGTGTGTTGTTGGGGCAGGGTAAGGTTTCATTGTGAGCGCTGGGTTTGAAGTGAGCTGTTTGGGTTTGAGGTGGGTTGTAAGCTTGAGCAGGGCTGCGAGGGGCGATGGTGCAAGTGGCCTGAGCTTGCCCTGCGGCGCCTTTGCAAAGGGTCAGCCTGTTTGAGTGGCAAGGCGCAGGTTGGAGCAGAAAGAGCAGGAAGTTGCGCACCGTTTGCACTGGCCGCAGGGAAAGGGGCCTCCCGCCGAACGGGGCGGCTGGCGCGGTTGGCAGCAGGGACACTGGGCGCTGCCAGCCCTCTTGCGGCTTCTCTTGCCTGTCTGCCCATCCTCCTTTCTGGGGGGGCTTTTGCTCCTCTTGCCTTCGCCCACAGCCTGGAAATCAAAGAATCCTCTTTCAATGTTTCCTTCCCGTCAGAAAGCTGGAAATGCCTGCGTCCAGCACAAAAATCGATTGGCCTAAGCAAATCCTTGCAAAGCCTCAAGAGCTGAGGAAAGGGCTGCCTTTGCCAGTGGGCTGCGGCGGGCTGCCAAGGCAGAGCTTGGAGGGAAATGCTCCTCTTTCCTACAGGCCAAAGGGGTGGGATAAATGTGTGGCTGTCTAGAATTCTACATTTCTTATTTCTACCTCTCTGCCTAACATTTATTTCCCTTGGGTTTTCCTGCAGAAATGTCTAGGGAATGGGATGGAAATTCAGTCAAATTAGGGAAGACACATGGTTAGACGTTTTCTACAACCCAGAATAATCTCTCTCTCTCTTTCTCTTTCTCTCTCTCTCTCTCACTCTTGCCAACCAAATTGCTCTTTGCTGGTAAGGAAAGTCTGAGGGGAGCCACAGCGCTGGCAGCTGCTTCTTGGGGAGTATGCTGGGATGCTAGAAAAACTGCCTGAAAATCTGCAACATCTCCCTGAAGACAGGGATTGCTGATGTCAGGAGGAGTTAAGTGGGGAATGAAGGGTGTGATTGGAGTCAGCAAAGGTGGCAGCCCTTGAGAAAGCCATCTGTAGAGAGTGCAAGGCCATTTGGGTGGTGGTGCGGCTTTTTTGGCTCAGAGTTAGGCTCCAGAATGGCGTATTTCAGGGCAGCAGCAGCAGAAGGAAGGCCTGGGCAGCATCTGCTGTGCCTTTCCCAGCACATGGGACGATGTGATCCTGGCAAAGCGGCGTCTGGCATGGCTGGCCAGCAGGTTTTCTCCCCTTCTCCCAGTTTCTCCACCCTCCTGGCATGCCTGGATTTTCTTGCCCCTCACCTGAGCAAGAGTGCTAGCAACTCTATGCTCCTTTTTCCAGGTGTAGTAGTACTCCACACACTGTGCCACGGTCTTAGTCTGGATCTGTTGTGAAGAGAAAAAGAAGGAATCTAAAATTCCTTTGTAGGGTGCATTGGGGAAAAAGAAGAAGATGGAGTAAAGTAGGAAGTAAAATCATGAAGTAAATGGAGTAGGGTGTAAAATGAAATCAAGATGGAGAAAGAGAGGCATCGTGCAATGTAGTAAAGCGTGTATCATGCTAGGTGGTAGGACACGTAATGCACAGATCAACAAGAAATCCATCTAGCACAGGTCTTCTTTGCCGGGTTCACTGCAGTTATGCCAGCACAATGTCTTGTGGAAGCAGCAGCAGACGTGTGCGACAAGTCTGAGAGAATAAATCATCATATTGCAAAGGAGCTTGGAGAAAAGGGCTGGAGAGACAGGATCATCCTTTTCACACAGGCCTTTGATGTCCCGTTTTGTTCCTACTTGAGCAGTTTTGGTACTTGAGAAGAGAGAGACCGAAGGCCAGTGTTTGTTACCAGATAGAAGCAAGCTTTCCTCCTGATGATCTGCTGAGGTAAAGAATGTCCTGCGGCTTTACCTGCTTCTGGATGAGATGAAAATCCTTGCCGTAGGTGTGGAAAGCCTTTTGGAAGGAGTCCTTCTCCTCAGGTGTCCATCTGTCGGAGCCTGGCAATAAAAAGCAGCAGGTAAATGGATCCCTCGATCCACATGAAGTAGATCCCACTGGCCGCCGCAAGAAAATGGTTGCAGGCCATCATTGCCGTGTGAGTACACGTCTGCTCCCTCAGAAGGTGATGAAGACAAGAGCAGGCATTCCGCCGGGAAAAGGATTGGAAAAGAAGTAAAGCTGAAGGACTAGATGCTGGTGCTTTCCCCTGCCCCCGAGAAGAGAAGCCCTTGTGCTGGTGTTAAGCACAATTTGTTGAAGCAGAAACACTTGCCACAACACTGAAGGGGACGGCAGCATCTGTCAGTGAAGGAAGAAGCTCTGCTTTGCTTACCTGCGTAATGATAATCAGCCAAGGGATGGCCTTGAGCTGTTGCAGGCCCTCCTGAGAGCAACATCTCCAGAGCCTCCTGCAAGATCCAAGGGGAAAAGGCTTTAGGCGCCCCACCACATCCAAAATGAGCCGAAAAGCACAGATGCTGCCTTTCAGCTACTTTGCCTCTTCAGACATTCAAGCAACTGTATGCCATGTGGGTGAAAGCCTGGGATTTGATCCCAGTGCCTAGTTTTTGCTGCCCAGCCCTTTGATGCTGGTGCCCAAGAGTGGCATTTTGCTCCCCAAGCGAATGATTTAGCGGCTCCTGCAGCCAGAATGGCCTCAGCTGAGTGAGGCTTCTGGGAATTTCCTCTCCAAATGTCTTAGAGCAGCCAGAGCTGCAGGCGATTTCCAAGGCAGCAGGCTGCAGGAGCTTGCGCCGCCGCCTGCAGGAGGGAGATTCTCCCTGCTGGAGCCGTTTGGGCTCAGCCCTGCCGCAGCTGGAGGAGACACAGCAGGCAGCAGGTGCTCTGCTCCCTGTGAAGAGCCTTCATCAAGGAGCAGGCAGGAAAGGCTGTGCCAGTGGCCGGGCCTTGTGCATTGCCTGTGCCCTCTTCTGTGCGCCCACAGAGCGGCTTCTTACCGGAAGGCTGCCGCGTGCCTGGTGCAGGCAGTGCAGGGCGCGCTCCAGGTCAGCTGCTGGGCCGGCAATGCCACGGGAGCTGGCCATGTCCAGCAGTTGTCTTACTGCAAGCACAAGAAAAAGCCAGCCCAAGTCAGCCTTGAGGCCAGCAAGAGCAAAGGTTGCCATGCAAGGCGGAAGGAAAGGCCAGGAGCTAAAGGCAGCAGCTTGGAGAGCATGAAAAGGAGAGCAAAGACAGGGCCAGCTGAAGCAAGGGCCCCCGCAGTGCTGGCTCTCCCTTCAGAGCAGCTTCTTGTAGAAGAAGTGGAGGCCAATCTCCTCTCTTGCAGTGGCAAATGGGCCTGAGCAATTTGGAGAGCAAGATGCTTGCTCTTTTTGCTGCTCTGCTGCAGAAGCAGAGCGTTCTCCTTGCCTCTAACACTTCTAGATGGGAAGATGGGCGAGACAGGGAGAGAAGCGGAGCCTGCAAAAAGCTGCCTTTCTATGCAAAAGGAGACTTGGAAAGATCCAAGTATGTCAGGGGTGGAAGAAAAGCTTGAAGAGAAGCTACCTCTGTCAGGTTTTTCCATGTCAGAGTCGTCTTCTCCCCAGGGCTTCCAGACCAGGCTTGCAGGCTCTTCATCCTCACTTGGTGCTCTGCTCTGCAGCTCTGGCAGCTCAGCCTGAAAGTCGCTGCCAACATTGATGTGCCTAAAGGAAGAAAGAGGTGAAGGTAAGATAGGCAAGTGCTCGAGAGAGCCTTGCTGTGGATGCAGAGGCTTGAAGCAATCCCAGCCTGACTCTGAAAGAGCAGTTCTCCTCCTGGCCATTCCTCCAGTTTGCTGTCCTTTAAGCCTAGGCCAAAACTCACGGCTGATTGTTGCCTCTTGCTTTCCTTTTCATTGTGCCTCTCCTTTCCACCTGCAAAAGATCCAAACAATGCTCCAGTTAGAAATGGTTCCGCCCAGGATGTGTCAGTAGCCTTCCTTCTCGACCTCATCGTTGCAAAGCCTGAGCTCCTCTGTGCCAGCTCCTTTCTTTTTGCTGTCATTGCCATGCTTTTGAGGTGGAATTGCCTAGGCAGGAGCCTCTAGCAGTCAGCAGCTTCCTGAGGAGGGGAAGCAGAAGGCCATGCACTACTCTCTTCAGTCCTGGGGCCACTGGGAGGAGCCAAGAGAATGGGCTGCAAGATGTGGCAGTGCAGGCTTCGGGTGGATAGAAGGAAAAGGCTCTTCACGCAGAGGGTGCTTGGCCACTGGAACAGGCTCTCCAGGGAAGGGGTGCCAGCAGCAAGGCTGACTGAGCTCCAAAAGTGTTTGGACAGCGCTCTTGGGCATGTGATTGTTGAGGCTGCCCCAGGCAGGCCCTGGAGTTGGGCTCAGTGATCTTTGAGAATCCCTTGCAAGCCAGAAAATTCTCTGGTACTGTGATTGTGTTCTTGAGAAGATGGCATTTCACAGCTGCCCCTGAGCATGAGGTAGAAGCAGCCCTACATGCATTGAAAGAAGTATCTACAGGATATGAAAATAGAATGTATCTATCAGAGATGTAACTATGTGAGCACATAAGGATTGCTGATGGCAGATGATTTTTGAAGTTGAACACCTGTGTTTGAGGACAAGGCCAGTGAAATGCTTGCATGGCCTGAATGAGAGGGATCCCAGAGGAGAAGTGCCATCATTCTGGTTTTTGCAGCTTTGGAGCAGGTGTGAGCTGAGTCAGGGCATAAGGGGATTTGTTGACACTGAAGCCCTGAACTCCTCAGGCATGACCAATTTGTTTTGGGGTCACCACAAGCTAGGTTTAGGACTGCAATGGGTGCCAGGAACTTTGAAGCAGGTGATGCGTGGAGGAGGATCTGCAACTGCACTGGGACAGCTCTCTACACCCTCTATGGAAAGGTCTGTGTTTGCCTGGGAGGCAACACGATTCCTTCAGAAGCTGCAGCCCGCTTTGACGTGGAAGGTGGCGTGGGGAAAGTGAGCACGCAGCCTGTGTGTGGTGGTTGGTGGGAGAGGCAGCTGGAGCCTGGTGCCCTTGTGTTAGTGCTTTGAGGGCAAGTGGGGATTTTCTTACCTTTGAGGATCCCCAAGTGCTGTGGGGATGCCTGGAGGCAGCCGAGGAGACGAGGATGTGGGTGCAGAGGCCGGGTGTGGCGCTGAGTGCAGGAGGTGGCTGGTCAGGGACAGCCCAGGAGCTGATCGTGCAGCTGCTGCTCCAGCGCTGCTCCAGCAGCGTTCCACCAAGGGCCGCAGGAGCAGGAGACAACGACAGTTGCTATGGGCACAGCCCAACATTCCATGTAGAACCCCAGGGGAGCCATGGGAGAGAAAGAGGCATGGGCCACCTCTGTCCCTTTTACTTCTGCTGCTGCAAGCTTGCTCTGAGAGCCTTGCCATTGGGTTTTTCTCCTGAGTGGTCTGAGGAGACGGGCAAAAGCAGTGCAGGGACAGCCCTGGCTCTTCTCGGTGCTTCTCTGCAAGGTGTCTCCAGCTGAACGTGCCCAGGAGGCTGTCTGTGTCCAAGGGCCCAGAACCTCATCTCCTGCCCTGGAGAACCAGCAGGACTCCTCCCGCTGGCTCTCCTCCAGCTCTGAGAGGAGCTAGAATTTGCAAGTTGTTCGGCCGAGAGGCAACTCCAAAGCTTCCTCTCCAAGTGGAGGCATTCATGCTGCCCCCTTTCTCAAATCTCCTTTTGGTGCCCAATAATGTGGCTTGATGTTTTCCCTCCTTTGGCCTCTGAGCTGGTCACTCACCTCATCACTCCTTCCTTGAAACTTAGAGAAACAGCATGTTTCTCAGGGGAACTGATGGGGACACACAGACAGGGACAGCACGGTGGCATTTCTGTAGCAAACATGAATGCAGACTTTGTATATCCCTCTTCCAGCTCCCTTGGAGAAACTAGCTGTTTGTCTCAAAAGACTCAGGGATTCCTCTAACAAAGGAACGCTGATGGAATTATCTTTCCACACTGATGGCCTTGGCATTTCTTGTAATACTTAGATGGCAGATAGGATAAAACCCAGCCAGTTTTGCTGCTTCCCGGCCTTTAGTTAAGGCAAAGCAAATCTTGCTTCAGTCCCAATCTTGCTTCCTTGCCAGGCTGCATGTTGCCCACAGGGCAGCAAAGTGAGGGGGCAGCTGTAACAAGTGCCACTGCAAGGCAGATACTTTGTAGGCTCCAAGGCCCAGCTGCACTGGCTCCATCAGACAAGGGCAAGCTTCCCTGCGCTTCCCAGAAGCAGCCTGGCAATTGCCCCCTCCCTGGCCCCCTCTCCACCCTGCACAGCCCCTGCCACCAAAGCCTTGCTGGGCAGTGCCATTTGCTGGGCTAGACGAAAGAGGGAGTTTGCTTCTTCTTTCGTGCAAATACCTAAGCTGGGGGAAGCCAGAGAGAGGATAATGATCCCAGCCGCTGTGCTTTAGCTAAGGAGATTGGTGGAGGCCCAGAGCGGGAGAGGGGTCCTTTCAAGAGAAACTGAAACTGAACTACTGATGCCTTTGTGGTGCATGGGATATGAATTGGACAGAATTGGAGGGGTTCTAGAAAGGTCTTCCAAGGTGGTCAGGTGCATCAGTGCCCCAAAATGAAACAAAGTTATGTTGCTGGGCTACAAAAAGGACTAAAGCTGTTGCTTTTAGGGCAGAAATGATGGTGAGAGCAGAGCACTCATTTTGATCCAATTCATTGAATTAAACAAAGCCTCCCTTTCCACTGGCAGCTGAGATTTGTAGGAATCAAAGGATGAAGCGCCAGCGTTCTTTCCCTGGCAGGAAAGGAGACACACCTTTGCCAGTCCTGCCAGCTGAGCAAGGGGCCGGGCCTTGGGGAGGTGGTGCGTGCCCAGATTCTCCTCTCAGGGCAAGTGCCGTCTTTGATTGCCGCAGTGATTTCATACAGACCAAAAGACAAAGTGGAACAAACATGGTTTAATGATAAAGACAGATTGTGTCTCAACAAAGGCAAAATGACAAAAGACAGAGCATAGCCAACACTAAGCCTCTTCCATTGACTGATCAATCTAATCCTACTAATGAATCTTGAATAATACTCATGTACCTTAACTAAGAAATTGAGGAGATTCCTATCATGTAAACTAACTAAATAGAATTTCAGCAAGTCTAAAAGCTTAAAAACCAGTCCTATTCCTATCTAGTCCTATTGACGCCTAAGCCTTGCTAGGCCTGGCTGGACAAGCTGCAGGCTTGTCTAATTTGGTCTTTTCTTCTTGGCGAGAGGCTCTGCTTCTTTGCGAGGGCGATGTCTTCTCCTGTGTTTGTTCCTTTCCTGCATGGTTTCAAACACCCTGGAAGATAGGAAACAAACCATCCATTGTTCAATTTAGTACACACCATTACAGCAAGTGGCAAGATCTGCCTTTTAGTATGAATTTCTGTCTTTTTGGGCAGTGGCAGGTTGTGAATTGATCAGAGCATGAGTCCAATCTTTCTTGTTTCAATGCCTTGAAATGTCTTCCTCCTTTTGCTGCATCCTATTTGGAATTTGATCAGCAGCATCAAAGCAAGCTTGGATGGATCTGTTGCTCCTTGTATGCAGTGTGTGTTGTTGGGGCAGGGTAAGGTTTCATTGTGAAGGCTGGGTTTGAAGTGAGCTGTTTGGGTTGTAAGCTTGAGCAGGGCTGCGAGGGGCGATGGTGCAAGTGGCCTGAGCTTGCCCTGCGGCGCCTTTGCAAAGGGCCAGCCTGTTTGAGTGGCAAGGCGCAGGTTGGAGCAGAAAGAGCAGGAAGTTGCGCACCGTTTGCACTGGCCGCAGGGAAAGGGGCCTCCCGCCGGACGGGGCGGCTGGCGCGGTTGGCAGCAGGGACACTGGGCGCTGCCAGCCCTCTTGCGGCTTCTCTTGCCTGTCTGCCCATCCTCCTTTCTGGGGGGGCTTTTGCTCCTCTTGCCTTCGCCCACAGCCTGGAAATCAAAGAATCCTCTTTCAATGTTTCCTTCCCGTCAGAAAGCTGGAAATGCCTGCGTCCAGCACAAAAATCGATTGGCCTAAGCAAATCCTTGCAAAGCCTCAAGAGCTGAGGAAAGGGCTGCCTTTGCCAGTGGGCTGCGGCGGGCTGCCAAGGCAGAGCTTGGAGGGAAATGCTCCTCTTTCCTACAGGCCAAAGGGGTGGGATAAATGTGTGGCTGTCTAGAATTCTACATTTCTTATTTCTACCTCTCTGCCTAACATTTATTTCCCTTGGGTTTTCCTGCAGAAATGTCTAGGGAATGGGATGGAAATTCAGTCAAATTAGGGAAGACACATGGTTAGACGTTTTCTACAACCCAGAATAATCTCTCTCTCTCTTTCTCTTTCTCTCTCTCTCTCTCACTCTTGCCAACCAAATTGCTCTTTGCTGGTAAGGAAAGTCTGAGGGGAGCCACAGCACTGGCAGCTGCATCTTGGGGAGTATGCTGGGATGCTAGAAAAACTGCCTGAAAATCTGCAACATCTCCCTGAAGACAGGGATTGCTGATGTCAGGAGGAGTGAAGTGGGGAATGAAGGGTGTGATTGGAGTCAGCAAAGGTGGCAGCCCTTGAGAAAGCCATCTGTAGAGAGTGCAAGGCCATTTGGGTGGTGGTGCGGCTTTTTTGGCTCAGAGTTAGGCTCCAGAATGGCGTATTTCAGGGCAGCAGCAGCAGAAGGAAGGCCTGGGCAGCATCTGCTGTGCCTTTCCCAGCACATGGGATGATGTGATCCTGGCAAAGCGGCGTCTGGCATGGCTGGCCAGCAGGTTTTCTCCCCTTCTCCCAGTTTCTCCACCCTCCTGGCATGCCTGGATTTTCTTGCCCCTCACCTGAGCAAGAGTGCTAGCAACTCTATGCTCCTTTTTCCAGGTGTAGTAGTACTCCACACACTGTGCCACGGTCTTAGTCTGGATCTGTTGTGAAGAGAAAAAGAAGGAATCTAAAATTCCTTTGTAGGGTGCATTGGGGAAAAAGAAGAAGATGGAGTAAAGTAGGAAGTAAAATCATGAAGTAAATGGAGTAGGGTGTAAAATGAAATCAAGATGGAGAAAGAGAGGCATCGTGCAATGTAGTAAAGCGTGTATCATGCTAGGTGGTAGCACACGTAATGCACAGATCAACAAGAAATCCATCTAGCACAGGTCTTCTTTGCCGGGTTCACTGCAGTTATGCCAGCACAATGTCTTGTGGAAGCAGCAGCAGACGTGTGCGACAAGTCTGAGAGAATAAATCATCATATTGCAAAGGAGCTTGGAGAAAAGGGCTGGAGAGACAGGATCATCCTTTTCACACAGGCCTTTGATGTCCCGTTTTTTTCCTACTTGAGCAGTTTTGGTACTTGAGAAGAGAGAGACCGAAGGCCAGTGTTTGTTACCAGATAGAAGCAAGCTTTCCTCCTGATGATCTGCTGAGGTAAAGAATGTCCTGCGGCTTTACCTGCTTCTGGATGAGATGAAAATCCTTGCCGTAGGTGTGGAAAGCCTTTTGGAAGGAGTCCTTCTCCTCAGGTGTCCATCTGTCGGAGCCTGGCAATAAAAAGCAGCAGGTAAATGGATTCCTCGATCCACATGAAGTAGATCCCACTGGCCGCCGCAAGAAAATGGTTGCAGGCCATCATTGCCGTGTGAGTACACGTCTGCTCCCTCAGAAGGTGATGAAGACAAGAGCAGGCATTCCGCCGGGAAAAGGATTGGAAAAGAAGTAAAGCTGAAGGACTAGATGCTGGTGCTTTCCCCTGCCCCCGAGAAGAGAAGCCCTTGTGCTGGTGTTAAGCACAATTTGTTGAAGCAGAAACACTTGCCACAACACTGAAGGGGACGGCAGCATCTGTCAGTGAAGGAAGAAGCTCTGCTTTGCTTACCTGCGTAATGATAATCAGCCAAGGGATGGCCTTGAGCTGTTGCAGGCCCTCCTGAGAGCAACATCTCCAGAGCCTCCTGCAAGATCCAAGGGGAAAAGGCTTTAGGCGCCCCACCACATCCAAAATGAGCCGAAAAGCACAGATGCTGCCTTTCAGCTACTTTGCCTCTTCAGACATTCAAGCAACTGTATGCCATGTGGGTGAAAGCCTGGGATTTGATCCCAGTGCCTAGTTTTTGCTGCCCAGCCCTTTGATGCTGGTGCCCAAGAGTGGCATTTTGCTCCCCAAGCGAATGATTTTGCGGCTCCTGCAGCCAGAATGGCCTCAGCTGAGTGAGGCTTCTGGAAATTTCCTCTCCAAATGTCTTAGAGCAGCCAGAGCTGCAGGCGATTTCCAAGGCAGCAGGCTGCAGGAGCTTGCGCCGCCGCCTGCAGGAGGGAGATTCTCCCTGCTGGAGCCGTTTGGGCTCAGCCCTGCCGCAGCTGGAGGAGACACAGCAGGCAGCAGGTGCTCTGCTCCCTGTGAAGAGCCTTCATCAAGGAGCAGGCAGGAAAGGCTGTGCCAGTGGCCGGGCCTTGTGCATTCCCTGTGCCCTCTTCTGTGCGCCCACAGAGCGGCTTCTTACCGGAAGGCTGCCGCGTGCCTGGTGCAGGCAGTGCAGGGCGCGCTCCAGGTCAGCTGCTGGGCCGGCAATGCCACGGGAGCTGGCCATGTCCAGCAGTTGTCTTACTGCAAGCACAAGAAAAAGCCAGCCCAAGTCAGCCTTGAGGCCAGCAAGAGCAAAGGTTGCCATGCAAGGCGGAAGGAAAGGCCAGGAGCTAAAGGCAGCAGCTTGGAGAGCATGAAAAGGAGAGCAAAGACAGGGCCAGCTGAAGCAAGGGCCCCCGCAGTGCTGGCTCTCCCTTCAGAGCAGCTTCTTGTAGAAGAAGTGGAGGCCAATCTCCTCTCTTGCAGTGGCAAATGGGCCTGACCAATTTGGAGAGCAAGATGCTTGCTCTTTTTGCTGCTCTGCTGCAGAAGCAGAGCGTTCTCCTTGCCTCTAACACTTCTAGATGGGAAGATGGGCGAGACAGGGAGAGAAGCGGAGCCTGCAAAAAGCTGCCTTTCTATGCAAAAGGAGACTTGGAAAGATCCAAGTATGTCAGGGGTGGAAGAAAAGCTTGAAGAGAAGCTACCTCTGTCAGGTTTTTCCATGTCAGAGTCGTCTTCTCCCCAGGGCTTCCAGACCAGGGTTGCAGGCTCTTCATCCTCACTTGGTGCTCTGCTCTGCAGCTCTGGGAGCTCAGCCTGAAAGTCGCTGCCAACATTGATGTGCCTAAAGGAAGAAAGAGGTGAAGGTAAGATAGGCAAGTGCTCGAGAGAGCCTTGCTGTGGATGCAGAGGCTTGAAGCAATCCCAGCCTGACTCTGAAAGAGCAGTTCTCCTCCTGGCCATTCCTCCAGTTTGCTGTCCTTTAAGCCTAGGCCAAAACTCACGGCTGATTGTTGCCTCTTGCTTTCCTTTTCATTGTGCCTCTCCTTTCCACCTGCAAAAGATCCAAACAATGCTCCAGTTAGAAATGGTTCCGCCCAGGATGTGTCAGTAGCCTTCCTTCTCGACCTCATCGTTGCAAAGCCTGAGCTCCTCTGTGCCAGCTCCTTTCTTTTTGCTGTCATTGCCATGCTTTTGAGGTGGAATTGCCTGGGCAGGAGCCTCTAGCAGTCAGCAGCTTCCTGAGGAGGGGAAGCAGAAGGCCATGCACTACTCTCTTCAGTCCTGGGGCCACTGGGAGGAGCCAAGAGAATGGGCTGCAAGATGTGGCAGTGCAGGCTTCGGGTGGATAGAAGGAAAAGGCTCTTCACGCAGAGGGTGCTTGGCCACTGGAACAGGCTCTCCAGGGAAGGGGTGCCAGCACCAAGGCTGACTGAGCTCCAAAAGTGTTTGGACAGCGCTCTTGGGCATGTGATTGTTGAGGCTGCCCCAGGCAGGCCCTGGAGTTGGGCTCAGTGATCTTTGAGAATCCCTTGCAAGCCAGAAAATTCTCTGGTACTGTGATTGTGTTCTTGAGAAGATGGCATTTCACAGCTGCCCCTGAGCATGAGGTAGAAGCAGCCCTACATGCATTGAAAGAAGTATCTACAGGATATGAAAATAGAATGTATCTATCAGAGATGTAACTATGTGAGCACATAAGGATTGCTGATAGCAGATGATTTTTGAAGTTGAACACCTGTGTTTGAGGACAAGGCCAGTGAAATGCTTGCATGGCCTGAATGAGAGGGATCCCAGAGGAGAAGTGCCATCATTCTGGTTTTTGCAGCTTTGGAGCAGGTGTGAGCTGAGTCAGGGCATAAGGGGATTTGTTGACACTGAAGCCCTGAACTCCTCAGGCATGACCAATTTGTTTTGGGGTCACCACAAGCTAGGTTTAGGACTGCAATGGGTGCCAGGAACTTTGAAGCAGGTGATGCGTGGAGGAGGATCTGCAACTGCACTGGGACAGCTCTCTACGTCCTCTATGGAAAGGTCTGTGTTTGCCTGGGAGGCAACACGATTCCTTCAGAAGCTGCAGCCCGCTTTGACGTGGAAGGTGGCGTGGGGAAAGTGAGCACGCAGCCTGTGTGTGGTGGTTGGTGGGAGAGGCAGCTGGAGCCTGGTGCCCTTGTGTTAGTGCTTTGAGGGCAAGTGGGGATTTTCTTACCTTTGAGGATCCCCAAGTGCTGTGGGATGCCTGGAGGCAGCCGAGGAGATGAGGATGTGGGTGCAGAGGCCGGGTGTGGCGCTGAGTGCAGGAGGTGGCTGGTCAGGGACAGCCCAGGAGCTGATCGTGCAGCTGCTGCTCCAGCGCTGCTCCAGCAGCGTTCCACCAAGGGCCGCAGGAGCAGGAGACAACGACAGTTGCTATGGGCACAGCCCAACATTCCATGTAGAACCCCAGGGGAGCCATGGGAGAGAAAGAGGCATGGGCCACCTCTGTCCCTTTTACTTCTGCTGCTGCAAGCTTGCTCTGAGAGCCTTGCCATTGGGTTTTTCTCCTGAGTGGTCTGAGGAGACGGGCAAAAGCAGTGCAGGGACAGCCCTGGCTCTTCTCGGTGCTTCTCTGCAAGGTGTCTCCAGCTGAACGTGCCCAGGAGGCTGTCTGTGTCCAAGGGCCCAGAACCTCATCTCCTGCCCTGGAGAACCAGCAGGACTCCTCCCGCTGGCTCTCCTCCAGCTCTGAGAGGAGCTAGAATTTGCAAGTTGTTCGGCCGAGAGGCAACTCCAAAGCTTCCTCTCCAAGTGGAGGCATTCATGCTGCCCCCTTTCTCAAATCTCCTTTTGGTGCCCAATAATGTGGCTTGATGTTTTCCCTCCTTTGGCCTCTGAGCTGGTCACTCACCTCATCACTCCTTCCTTGAAACTTAGAGAAACAGCATGTTTCTCAGGGGAACTGATGGGGACACACAGACAGGGACAGCACGGTGGCATTTCTGTAGCAAACATGAATGCAGACTTTGTATATCCCTCTTCCAGCTCCCTTGGAGAAACTAGCTGTTTGTCTCAAAAGACTCAGGGATTCCTCTAACAAAGGAACGCTGATGGAATTATCTTTCCACACTGATGGCCTTGGCATTTCTTGTAATACTTAGATGGCAGATAGGATAAAACCCAGCCAGTTTTGCTGCTTCCCGGCCTTTAGTTAAGGCAAAGCAAATCTTGCTTCAGTCCCAATCTTGCTTCCTTGCCAGGCTGCATGTTGCCCACAGGGCAGCAAAGTGAGGGGGCAGCTGTAACAAGTGCCACTGCAAGGCAGATACTTTGTAGGCTCCAAGGCCCAGCTGCACTGGCTCCATCAGACAAGGGCAAGCTTCCCTGCGCTTCCCAGAAGCAGCCTGGCAATTGCCCCCTCCCTGGCCCCCTCTCCACCCTGCACAGCCCCTGCCACCAAAGCCTTGCTGGGCAGTGCCATTTGCTGGGCTAGACGAAAGAGGGAGTTTGCTTCTTCTTTCGTGCAAATACCTAAGCTGGGGGAAGCCAGAGAGAGGATAATGATCCCAGCCGCTGTGCTTTAGCTAAGGAGATTGGTGGAGGCCCAGAGCGGGAGAGGGGTCCTTTCAAGAGAAACTGAAACTGAACTACTGATGCCTTTGTGGTGCATGGGATATGAATTGGACAGAATTGGAGGGGTTCTAGAAAGGTCTTCCAAGGTGGTCAGGTGCATCAGTGCCCCAAAATGAAACAAAGTTATGTTGCTGGGCTACAAAAAGGACTAAAGCTGTTGCTTTTAGGGCAGAAATGATGGTGAGAGCAGAGCACTCATTTTGATCCAATTCATTGAATTAAACAAAGCCTCCCTTTCCACTGGCAGCTGAGATTTGTAGGAATCAAAGGATGAAGCGCCAGCGTTCTTTCCCTGGCAGGAAAGGAGACACACCTTTGCCAGTCCTGCCAGCTGAGCAAGGGGCCGGGCCTTGGGGAGGTGGTGCGTGCCCAGATTCTCCTCTCAGGGCAAATGCCGTCTTTGATTGCCGCAGTGATTTCATACAGACCAAAAGACAAAGTGGAACAAACATGGTTTAATGATAAAGACAGATTGTGTCTCAACAAAGGCAAAATGACAAAAGACAGAGCATAGCCAACACTAAGCCTCTTCCATTGACTGATCAATCTAATCCTACTAATGAATCTTGAATAATACTCATGTACCTTAACTAAGAAATTGAGGAGATTCCTATCATGTAAACTAACTAAATAGAATTTCAGCAAGTCTAAAAGCTTAAAAACCAGTCCTATTCCTATCTAGTCCTATTGACGCCTAAGCCTTGCTAGGCCTGGCTGGACAAGCTGCAGGCTTGTCTAATTTGGTCTTTTCTTCTTGGCGAGAGGCTCTGCTTCTTTGCGAGGGCGATGTCTTCTCCTGTGTTTGTTCCTTTCCTGCATGGTTTCAAACACCCTGGAAGATAGGAAACAAACCATCCATTGTTCAATTTAGTACACACCATTACAGCAAGTGGCAAGATCTGCCTTTTAGTATGAATTTCTGTCTTTTTGGGCAGTGGCAGGTTGTGAATTGATCAGAGCATGAGTCCGATCTTTCTTGTTTCAATGCCTTGAAATGTCTTCCTCCTTTTGCTGCATCCTATTTGGAATTTGATCAGCAGCATCAAAGCAAGCTTGGATGGATCTGTTGCTCCTTGTATGCAGTGTGTGTTGTTGGGGCAGGGTAAGGTTTCATTGTGAAGGCTGGGTTTGAAGTGAGCTGTTTGGGTTTGAGGTGGGTTGTAAGCTTGAGCAGGGCTGCGAGGGGCGATGGTGCAAGTGGCCTGAGCTTGCCCTGCGGCGCCTTTGCAAAGGGTCAGCCTGTTTGAGTGGCAAGGCGCAGGTTGGAGCAGAAAGAGCAGGAAGTTGCGCACCGTTTGCACTGGCCGCAGGGAAAGGGGCCTCCCGCCGGACGGGGCGGCTGGCGCGGTTGGCAGCAGGGACACTGGGCGCTGCCAGCCCTCTTGCGGCTTCTCTTGCCTGTCTGCCCATCCTCCTTTCTGGGGGGGCTTTTGCTCCTCTTGCCTTCGCCCACAGCCTGGAAATCAAAGAATCCTCTTTCAATGTTTCCTTCCCGTCAGAAAGCTGGAAATGCCTGCGTCCAGCACAAAAATCGATTGGCCTAAGCAAATCCTTGCAAAGCCTCAAGAGCTGAGGAAAGGGCTGCCTTTGCCAGTGGGCTGCGGCGGGCTGCCAAGGCAGAGCTTGGAGGGAAATGCTCCTCTTTCCTACAGGCCAAAGGGGTGGGATAAATGTGTGGCTGTCTAGAATTCTACATTTCTTATTTCTACCTCTCTGCCTAACATTTATTTCCCTTGGGTTTTCCTGCAGAAATGTCTAGGGAATGGGATGGAAATTCAGTCAAATTAGGGAAGACACATGGTTAGACGTTTTCTACAACCCAGAATAATCTCTCTCTCTCTTTCTCTTTCTCTCTCTCTCTCTCACTCTTGCCAACCAAATTGCTCTTTGCTGGTAAGGAAAGTCTGAGGGGAGCCACAGCACTGGCAGCTGCATCTTGGGGAGTATGCTGGGATGCTAGAAAAACTGCCTGAAAATCTGCAACATCTCCCTGAAGACAGGGATTGCTGATGTCAGGAGGAGTGAAGTGGGGAATGAAGGGTGTGATTGGAGTCAGCAAAGGTGGCAGCCCTTGAGAAAGCCATCTGTAGAGAGTGCAAGGCCATTTGGGTGGTGGTGCGGCTTTTTTGGCTCAGAGTTAGGCTCCAGAATGGCGTATTTCAGGGCAGCAGCAGCAGAAGGAAGGCCTGGGCAGCATCTGCTGTGCCTTTCCCAGCACATGGGACGATGTGATCCTGGCAAAGCGGCGTCTGGCATGGCTGGCCAGCAGGTTTTCTCCCCTTCTCCCAGTTTCTCCACCCTCCTGGCATGCCTGGATTTTCTTGCCCCTCACCTGAGCAAGAGTGCTAGCAACTCTATGCTCCTTTTTCCAGGTGTAGTAGTACTCCACACACTGTGCCACGGTCTTAGTCTGGATCTGTTGTGAAGAGAAAAAGAAGGAATCTAAAATTCCTTTGTAGGGTGCATTGGGGAAAAAGAAGAAGATGGAGTAAAGTAGGAAGTAAAATCATGAAGTAAATGGAGTAGGGTGTAAAATGAAATCAAGATGGAGAAAGAGAGGCATCGTGCAATGTAGTAAAGCGTGTATCATGCTAGGTGGTAGCACACGTAATGCACAGATCAACAAGAAATCCATCTAGCACAGGTCTTCTTTGCCGGGTTCACTGCAGTTATGCCAGCACAATGTCTTGTGGAAGCAGCAGCAGACGTGTGCGACAAGTCTGAGAGAATAAATCATCATATTGCAAAGGAGCTTGGAGAAAAGGGCTGGAGAGACAGGATCATCCTTTTCACACAGGCCTTTGATGTCCCGTTTTTTTCCTACTTGAGCAGTTTTGGTACTTGAGAAGAGAGAGACCGAAGGCCAGTGTTTGTTACCAGATAGAAGCAAGCTTTCCTCCTGATGATCTGCTGAGGTAAAGAATGTCCTGCGGCTTTACCTGCTTCTGGATGAGATGAAAATCCTTGCCGTAGGTGTGGAAAGCCTTTTGGAAGGAGTCCTTCTCCTCAGGTGTCCATCTGTCGGAGCCTGGCAATAAAAAGCAGCAGGTAAATGGATTCCTCGATCCACATGAAGTAGATGGCACTGGCCGCCGCAAGAAAATGGTTGCAGGCCATCATTGCCGTGTGAGTACACGTCTGCTCCCTCAGAAGGTGATGAAGACAAGAGCAGGCATTCCGCCGGGAAAAGGATTGGAAAAGAAGTAAAGCTGAAGGACTAGATGCTGGTGCTTTCCCCTGCCCCCGAGAAGAGAAGCCCTTGTGCTGGTGTTAAGCACAATTTGTTGAAGCAGAAACACTTGCCACAACACTGAAGGGGACGGCAGCATCTGTCAGTGAAGGAAGAAGCTCTGCTTTGCTTACCTGCGTAATGATAATCAGCCAAGGGATGGCCTTGAGCTGTTGCAGGCCCTCCTGAGAGCAACATCTCCAGAGCCTCCTGCAAGATCCAAGGGGAAAAGGCTTTAGGCGCCCCACCACATCCAAAATGAGCCGAAAAGCACAGATGCTGCCTTTCAGCTACTTTGCCTCTTCAGACATTCAAGCAACTGTATGCCATGTGGGTGAAAGCCTGGGATTTGATCCCAGTGCCTAGTTTTTGCTGCCCAGCCCTTTGATGCTGGTGCCCAAGAGTGGCATTTTGCTCCCCAAGCGAATGATTTTGCGGCTGCTGCAGCCAGGATGGCCTCAGCTGAGTGAGGCTTCTGGGAATTTCCTCTCCAAATGTCTTAGAGCAGCCAGAGCTGCAGGCGATTTCCAAGGCAGCAGGCTGCAGGAGCTTGCGCCGCCGCCTGCAGGAGGGAGATTCTCCCTGCTGGAGCCGTTTGGGCTCAGCCCTGCCGCAGCTGGAGGAGACACAGCAGGCAGCAGGTGCTCTGCTCCCTGTGAAGAGCCTTCATCAAGGAGCAGGCAGGAAAGGCTGTGCCAGTGGCCGGGCCTTGTGCATTCCCTGTGCCCTCTTCTGTGCGCCCACAGAGCGGCTTCTTACCGGAAGGCTGCCGCGTGCCTGGTGCAGGCAGTGCAGGGCGCGCTCCAGGTCAGCTGCTGGGCCGGCAATGCCACGGGAGCTGGCCATGTCCAGCAGTTGTCTTACTGCAAGCACAAGAAAAAGCCAGCCCAAGTCAGCCTTGAGGCCAGCAAGAGCAAAGGTTGCCATGCAAGGCGGAAGGAAAGGCCAGGAGCTAAAGGCAGCAGCTTGGAGAGCATGAAAAGGAGAGCAAAGACAGGGCCAGCTGAAGCAAGGGCCCCCGCAGTGCTGGCTCTCCCTTCAGAGCAGCTTCTTGTAGAAGAAGTGGAGGCCAATCTCCTCTCTTGCAGTGGCAAATGGGCCTGAGCAATTTGGAGAGCAAGATGCTTGCTCTTTTTGCTGCTCTGCTGCAGAAGCAGAGCGTTCTCCTTGCCTCTAACACTTCTAGATGGGAAGATGGGCGAGACAGGGAGAGAAGCGGAGCCTGCAAAAAGCTGCCTTTCTATGCAAAAGGAGACTTGGAAAGATCCAAGTATGTCAGGGGTGGAAGAAAAGCTTGAAGAGAAGCTACCTCTGTCAGGTTTTTCCATGTCAGAGTCGTCTTCTCCCCAGGGCTTCCAGACCAGGGTTGCAGGCTCTTCATCCTCACTTGGTGCTCTGCTCTGCAGCTCTGGCAGCTCAGCCTGAAAGTCGCTGCCAACATTGATGTGCCTAAAGGAAGAAAGAGGTGAAGGTAAGATAGGCAAGTGCTCGAGAGAGCCTTGCTGTGGATGCAGAGGCTTGAAGCAATCCCAGCCTGACTCTGAAAGAGCAGTTCTCCTCCTGGCCATTCCTCCAGTTTGCTGTCCTTTAACCCTAGGCCAAAACTCACGGCTGATTGTTGCCTCTTGCTTTCCTTTTCATTGTGCCTCTCCTTTCCACCTGCAAAAGATCCAAACAATGCTCCAGTTAGAAATGGTTCCGCCCAGGATGTGTCAGTAGCCTTCCTTCTCGACCTCATCGTTGCAAAGCCTGAGCTCCTCTGTGCCAGCTCCTTTCTTTTTGCTGTCATTGCCATGCTTTTGAGGTGGAATTGCCTGGGCAGGAGCCTCTAGCAGTCAGCAGCTTCCTGAGGAGGGGAAGCAGAAGGCCATGCACTACTCTCTTCAGTCCTGGGGCCACTGGGAGGAGCCAAGAGAATGGGCTGCAAGATGTGGCAGTGCAGGCTTCGGGTGGATAGAAGGAAAAGGCTCTTCACGCAGAGGGTGCTTGGCCACTGGAACAGGCTCTCCAGGGAAGGGGTGCCAGCAGCAAGGCTGACTGAGCTCCAAAAGTGTTTGGACAGCGCTCTTGGGCATGTGATTGTTGAGGCTGCCCCAGGCAGGCTCTGGAGTTGTGCTCAGTGATCTTTGAGAATCCCTTGCAAGCCAGAAAATTCTCTGGTACTGTGATTGTGTTCTTGAGAAGATGGCATTTCACAGCTGCCCCTGAGCATGAGGTAGAAGCAGCCCTACATGCATTGAAAGAAGTATCTACAGGATATGAAAATAGAATGTATCTATCAGAGATGTAACAATGTGAGCACATAAGGATTGCTGATGGCAGATGATTTTTGAAGTTGAACACCTGTGTTTGAGGACAAGGCCAGTGAAATGCTTGCATGGCCTGAATGAGAGGGATCCCAGAGGAGAAGTGCCATCATTCTGGTTTTTGCAGCTTTGGAGCAGGTGTGAGCTGAGTCAGGGCATAAGGGGATTTGTTGACACTGAAGCCCTGAACTCCTCAGGCATGACCAATTTGTTTTGGGGTCACCACAAGCTAGGTTTAGGACTGCAATGGGTGCCAGGAACTTTGAAGCAGGTGATGCGTGGAGGAGGATCTGCAACTGCACTGGGACAGCTCTCTACATCCTCTATGGAAAGGTCTGTGTTTGCCTGGGAGGCAACACGATTCCTTCAGAAGCTGCAGCCCGCTTTGACGTGGAAGGTGGCGTGGGGAAAGTGAGCACGCAGCCTGTGTGTGGTGGTTGGTGGGAGAGGCAGCTGGAGCCTGGTGCCCTTGTGTTAGTGCTTTGAGGGCAAGTGGGGATTTTCTTACCTTTGAGGATGCCCAAGTGCTGTGGGGATGCCTGGAGGCAGCCGAGGAGACGAGGATGTGGGTGCAGAGGCCGGGTGTGGCGCTGAGTGCAGGAGGTGGCTGGTCAGGGACAGCCCAGGAGCTGATCGTGCAGCTGCTGCTCCAGCGCTGCTCCAGCAGCGTTCCACCAAGGGCCGCAGGAGCAGGAGACAACGACAGTTGCTATGGGCACAGCCCAACATTCCATGTAGAACCCCAGGGGAGCCATGGGACAGAAAGAGGCATGGGCCACCTCTGTCCCTTTTACTTCTGCTGCTGCAAGCTTGCTCTGAGAGCCTTGCCATTGGGTTTTTCTCCTGAGTGGTCTGAGGAGACGGGCAAAAGCAGTGCAGGGACAGCCCTGGCTCTTCTCGGTGCTTCTCTGCAAGGTGTCTCCAGCTGAACGTGCCCAGGAGGCTGTCTGTGTCCAAGGGCCCAGAACCTCATCTCCTGCCCTGGAGAACCAGCAGGACTCCTCCCGCTGGCTCTCCTCCAGCTCTGAGAGGAGCTAGAATTTGCAAGTTGTTCGGCCGAGAGGCAACTCCAAAGCTTCCTCTCCAAGTGGAGGCATTCATGCTGCCCCCTTTCTCAAATCTCCTTTTGGTGCCCAATAATGTGGCTTGATGTTTTCCCTCCTTTGGCCTCTGAGCTGGTCACTCACCTCATCACTCCTTCCTTGAAACTTAGAGAAACAGCATGTTTCTCAGGGGAACTGATGGGGACACACAGACAGGGACAGCACGGTGGCATTTCTGTAGCAAACATGAATGCAGACTTTGTATATCCCTCTTCCAGCTCCCTTGGAGAAACTAGCTGTTTGTCTCAAAAGACTCAGGGATTCCTCTAACAAAGGAACGCTGATGGAATTATCTTTCCACACTGATGGCCTTGGCATTTCTTTTAATACTTAGATGGCAGATAGGACAAAACCCAGCCAGTTTTGCTGCTTCCCGGCCTTTAGTTAAGGCAAAGCAAATCTTGCTTCAGTCCCAATCTTGCTTCCTTGCCAGGCTGCATGTTGCCCACAGGGCAGCAAAGTGAGGGGGCAGCTGTAACAAGTGCCACTGCAAGGCAGATACTTTGTAGGCTCCAAGGCCCAGCTGCACTGGCTCCATCAGACAAGGGCAAGCTTCCCTGCGCTTCCCAGAAGCAGCCTGGCAATTGCCCCCTCCCTGGCCCCCTCTCCACCCTGCACAGCCCCTGCCACCAAAGCCTTGCTGGGCAGTGCCATTTGCTGGGCTAGACGAAAGAGGGAGTTTGCTTCTTCTTTCGTGCAAATACCTAAGCTGGGGGAAGCCAGAGAGAGGATAATGATCCCAGCCGCTGTGCTTTAGCTAAGGAGATTGGTGGAGGCCCAGAGCGGGAGAGGGGTCCTTTCAAGAGAAACTGAAACTGAACTACTGATGCCTTTGTGGTGCATGGGATATGAATTGGACAGAATTGGAGGGGTTCTAGAAAGGTCTTCCAAGGTGGTCAGGTGCATCAGTGCCCCAAAATGAAACAAAGTTATGTTGCTGGGCTACAAAAAGGACTAAAGCTGTTGCTTTTAGGGCAGAAATGATGGTGAGAGCAGAGCACTCATTTTGATCCAATTCATTGAATTAAACAAAGCCTCCCTTTCCACTGGCAGCTGAGATTTGTAGGAATCAAAGGATGAAGCGCCAGCGTTCTTTCCCTGGCAGGAAAGGAGACACACCTTTGCCAGTCCTGCCAGCTGAGCAAGGGGCCGGGCCTTGGGGAGGTGGTGCGTGCCCAGATTCTCCTCTCAGGGCAAATGCCGTCTTTGATTGCCGCAGTGATTTCATACAGACCAAAAGACAAAGTGGAACAAACATGGTTTAATGATAAAGACAGATTGTGTCTCAACAAAGGCAAAATGACAAAAGACAGAGCATAGCCAACACTAAGCCTCTTCCATTGACTGATCAATCTAATCCTACTAATGAATCTTGAATAATACTCATGTACCTTAACTAAGAAATTGAGGAGATTCCTATCATGTAAACTAACTAAATAGAATTTCAGCAAGTCTAAAAGCTTAAAAACCAGTCCTATTCCTATCTAGTCCTATTGACGCCTAAGCCTTGCTAGGCCTGGCTGGACAAGCTGCAGGCTTGTCTAATTTGGTCTTTTCTTCTTGGCGAGAGGCTCTGCTTCTTTGCGAGGGCGATGTCTTCTCCTGTGTTTGTTCCTTTCCTGCATGGTTTCAAACACCCTGGAAGATAGGAAACAAACCATCCATTGTTCAATTTAGTACACACCATTACAGCAAGTGGCAAGATCTGCCTTTTAGTATGAATTTCTGTCTTTTTGGGCAGTGGCAGGTTGTGAATTGATCAGAGCATGAGTCCGATCTTTCTTGTTTCAATGCCTTGAAATGTCTTCCTCCTTTTGCTGCATCCTATTTGGAATTTGATCAGCAGCATCAAAGCAAGCTTGGATGGATCTGTTGCTCCTTGTATGCAGTGTGTGTTGTTGGGGCAGGGTAAGGTTTCATTGTGAAGGCTGGGTTTGAAGTGAGCTGTTTGGGTTTGAGGTGGGTTGTAAGCTTGAGCAGGGCTGCGAGGGGCGATGGTGCAAGTGGCCTGAGCTTGCCCTGCGGCGCCTTTGCAAAGGGTCAGCCTGTTTGAGTGGCAAGGCGCAGGTTGGAGCAGAAAGAGCAGGAAGTTGCGCACCGTTTGCACTGGCCGCAGGGAAAGGGGCCTCCCGCCGGACGGGGCGGCTGGCGCGGTTGGCAGCAGGGACACTGGGCGCTGCCAGCCCTCTTGCGGCTTCTCTTGCCTGTCTGCCCATCCTCCTTTCTGGGGGGGCTTTTGCTCCTCTTGCCTTCGCCCACAGCCTGGAAATCAAAGAATCCTCTTTCAATGTTTCCTTCCCGTCAGAAAGCTGGAAATGCCTGCGTCCAGCACAAAAATCGATTGGCCTAAGCAAATCCTTGCAAAGCCTCAAGAGCTGAGGAAAGGGCTGCCTTTGCCAGTGGGCTGCGGCGGGCTGCCAAGGCAGAGCTTGGAGGGAAATGCTCCTCTTTCCTACAGGCCAAAGGGGTGGGATAAATGTGTGGCTGTCTAGAATTCTACATTTCTTATTTCTACCTCTCTGCCTAACATTTATTTCCCTTGGGTTTTCCTGCAGAAATGTCTAGGGAATGGGATGGAAATTCAGTCAAATTAGGGAAGACACATGGTTAGACGTTTTCTACAACCCAGAATAATCTCTCTCTCTCTTTCTCTTTCTCTCTCTCTCTCTCACTCTTGGCAACCAAATTGCTCTTTGCTGGTAAGGAAAGTCTGAGGGGAGCCACAGCACTGGCAGCTGCATCTTGGGGAGTATGCTGGGATGCTAGAAAAACTGCCTGAAAATCTGCAACATCTCCCTGAAGACAGGGATTGCTGATGTCAGGAGGAGTTAAGTGGGGAATGAAGGGTGTGATTGGAGTCAGCAAAGGTGGCAGCCCTTGAGAAAGCCATCTGTAGAGAGTGCAAGGCCATTTGGGTGGTGGTGCGGCTTTTTTGGCTCAGAGTTAGGCTCCAGAATGGCGTATTTCAGGGCAGCAGCAGCAGAAGGAAGGCCTGGGCAGCATCTGCTGTGCCTTTCCCAGCACATGGGACGATGTGATCCTGGCAAAGCGGCGTCTGGCATGGCTGGCCAGCAGGTTTTCTCCCCTTCTCCCAGTTTCTCCACCCTCCTGGCATGCCTGGATTTTCTTGCCCCTCACCTGAGCAAGAGTGCTAGCAACTCTATGCTCCTTTTTCCAGGTGTAGTAGTACTCCACACACTGTGCCACGGTCTTAGTCTGGATCTGTTGTGAAGAGAAAAAGAAGGAATCTAAAATTCCTTTGTAGGGTGCATTGGGGAAAAAGAAGAAGATGGAGTAAAGTAGGAAGTAAAATCATGAAGTAAATGGAGTAGGGTGTAAAATGAAATCAAGATGGAGAAAGAGAGGCATCGTGCAATGTAGTAAAGCGTGTATCATGCTAGGTGGTAGCACACGTAATGCACAGATCAACAAGAAATCCATCTAGTACAGGTCTTCTTTGCCGGGTTCACTGCAGTTATGCCAGCACAATGTCTTGTGGAAGCAGCAGCAGACGTGTGCGACAAGTCTGAGAGAATAAATCATCATATTGCAAAGGAGCTTGGAGAAAAGGGCTGGAGAGACAGGATCATCCTTTTCACACAGGCCTTTGATGTCCCGTTTTTTTCCTACTTGAGCAGTTTTGGTACTTGAGAAGAGAGAGACCGAAGGCCAGTGTTTGTTACCAGATAGAAGCAAGCTTTCCTCCTGATGATCTGCTGAGGTAAAGAATGTCCTGCGGCTTTACCTGCTTCTGGATGAGATGAAAATCCTTGCCGTAGGTGTGGAAAGCCTTTTGGAAGGAGTCCTTCTCCTCAGGTGTCCATCTGTCGGAGCCTGGCAATAAAAAGCAGCAGGTAAATGGATTCCTCGATCCACATGAAGTAGATGGCACTGGCCGCCGCAAGAAAATGGTTGCAGGCCATCATTGCCGTGTGAGTACACGTCTGCTCCCTCAGAAGGTGATGAAGACAAGAGCAGGCATTCCGCCGGGAAAAGGATTGGAAAAGAAGTAAAGCTGAAGGACTAGATGCTGGTGCTTTCCCCTGCCCCCGAGAAGAGAAGCCCTTGTGCTGGTGTTAAGCACAATTTGTTGAAGCAGAAACACTTGCCACAACACTGAAGGGGACGGCAGCATCTGTCAGTGAAGGAAGAAGCTCTGCTTTGCTTACCTGCGTAATGATAATCAGCCAAGGGATGGCCTTGAGCTGTTGCAGGCCCTCCTGAGAGCAACATCTCCAGAGCCTCCTGCAAGATCCAAGGGGAAAAGGCTTTAGGCGCCCCACCACATCCAAAATGAGCCGAAAAGCACAGATGCTGCCTTTCAGCTACTTTGCCTCTTCAGACATTCAAGCAACTGTATGCCATGTGGGTGAAAGCCTGGGATTTGATCCCAGTGCCTAGTTTTTGCTGCCCAGCCCTTTGATGCTGGTGCCCAAGAGTGGCATTTTGCTCCCCAAGCGAATGATTTTGCGGCTGCTGCAGCCAGGATGGCCTCAGCTGAGTGAGGCTTCTGGGAATTTCCTCTCCAAATGTCTTAGAGCAGCCAGAGCTGCAGGCGATTTCCAAGGCAGCAGGCTGCAGGAGCTTGCGCCGCCGCCTGCAGGAGGGAGATTCTCCCTGCTGGAGCCGTTTGGGCTCAGCCCTGCCGCAGCTGGAGGAGACACAGCAGGCAGCAGGTGCTCTGCTCCCTGTGAAGAGCCTTCATCAAGGAGCAGGCAGGAAAGGCTGTGCCAGTGGCCGGGCCTTGTGCATTCCCTGTGCCCTCTTCTGTGCGCCCACAGAGCGGCTTCTTACCGGAAGGCTGCCGCGTGCCTGGTGCAGGCAGTGCAGGGCGCGCTCCAGGTCAGCTGCTGGGCCGGCAATGCCACGGGAGCTGGCCATGTCCAGCAGTTGTCTTACTGCAAGCACAAGAAAAAGCCAGCCCAAGTCAGCCTTGAGGCCAGCAAGAGCAAAGGTTGCCATGCAAGGCGGAAGGAAAGGCCAGGAGCTAAAGGCAGCAGCTTGGAGAGCATGAAAAGGAGAGCAAAGACAGGGCCAGCTGAAGCAAGGGCCCCCGCAGTGCTGGCTCTCCCTTCAGAGCAGCTTCTTGTAGAAGAAGTGGAGGCCAATCTCCTCTCTTGCAGTGGCAAATGGGCCTGAGCAATTTGGAGAGCAAGATGCTTGCTCTTTTTGCTGCTCTGCTGCAGAAGCAGAGCGTTCTCCTTGCCTCTAACACTTCTAGATGGGAAGATGGGCGAGACAGGGAGAGAAGCGGAGCCTGCAAAAAGCTGCCTTTCTATGCAAAAGGAGACTTGGAAAGATCCAAGTATGTCAGGGGTGGAAGAAAAGCTTGAAGAGAAGCTACCTCTGTCAGGTTTTTCCATGTCAGAGTCGTCTTCTCCCCAGGGCTTCCAGACCAGGGTTGCAGGCTCTTCATCCTCACTTGGTGCTCTGCTCTGCAGCTCTGGCAGCTCAGCCTGAAAGTCGCTGCCAACATTGATGTGCCTAAAGGAAGAAAGAGGTGAAGGTAAGATAGGCAAGTGCTCGAGAGAGCCTTGCTGTGGATGCAGAGGCTTGAAGCAATCCCAGCCTGACTCTGAAAGAGCAGTTCTCCTCCTGGCCATTCCTCCAGTTTGCTGTCCTTTAACCCTAGGCCAAAACTCACGGCTGATTGTTGCCTCTTGCTTTCCTTTTCATTGTGCCTCTCCTTTCCACCTGCAAAAGATCCAAACAATGCTCCAGTTAGAAATGGTTCCGCCCAGGATGTGTCAGTAGCCTTCCTTCTCGACCTCATCGTTGCAAAGCCTGAGCTCCTCTGTGCCAGCTCCTTTCTTTTTGCTGTCATTGCCATGCTTTTGAGGTGGAATTGCCTGGGCAGGAGCCTCTAGCAGTCAGCAGCTTCCTGAGGAGGGGAAGCAGAAGGCCATGCACTACTCTCTTCAGTCCTGGGGCCACTGGGAGGAGCCAAGAGAATGGGCTGCAAGATGTGGCAGTGCAGGCTTCGGGTGGATAGAAGGAAAAGGCTCTTCACGCAGAGGGTGCTTGGCCACTGGAACAGGCTCTCCAGGGAAGGGGTGCCAGCACCAAGGCTGACTGAGCTCCAAAAGTGTTTGGACAGCGCTCTTGGGCATGTGATTGTTGAGGCTGCCCCAGGCAGGCTCTGGAGTTGTGCTCAGTGATCTTTGAGAATCCCTTGCAAGCCAGAAAATTCTCTGGTACTGTGATTGTGTTCTTGAGAAGATGGCATTTCACAGCTGCCCCTGAGCATGAGGTAGAAGCAGCCCTACATGCATTGAAAGAAGTATCTACAGGATATGAAAATAGAATGTATCTATCAGAGATGTAACAATGTGAGCACATAAGGATTGCTGATGGCAGATGATTTTTGAAGTTGAACACCTGTGTTTGAGGACAAGGCCAGTGAAATGCTTGCATGGCCTGAATGAGAGGGATCCCAGAGGAGAAGTGCCATCATTCTGGTTTTTGCAGCTTTGGAGCAGGTGTGAGCTGAGTCAGGGCATAAGGGGATTTGTTGACACTGAAGCCCTGAACTCCTCAGGCATGACCAATTTGTTTTGGGGTCACCACAAGCTAGGTTTAGGACTGCAATGGGTGCCAGGAACTTTGAAGCAGGTGATGCGTGGAGGAGGATCTGCAACTGCACTGGGACAGCTCTCTACATCCTCTATGGAAAGGTCTGTGTTTGCCTGGGAGGCAACACGATTCCTTCAGAAGCTGCAGCCCGCTTTGACGTGGAAGGTGGCGTGGGGAAAGTGAGCACGCAGCCTGTGTGTGGTGGTTGGTGGGAGAGGCAGCTGGAGCCTGGTGCCCTTGTGTTAGTGCTTTGAGGGCAAGTGGGGATTTTCTTACCTTTGAGGATGCCCAAGTGCTGTGGGGATGCCTGGAGGCAGCCGAGGAGACGAGGATGTGGGTGCAGAGGCCGGGTGTGGCGCTGAGTGCAGGAGGTGGCTGGTCAGGGACAGCCCAGGAGCTGATCGTGCAGCTGCTGCTCCAGCGCTGCTCCAGCAGCGTTCCACCAAGGGCCGCAGGAGCAGGAGACAACGACAGTTGCTATGGGCACAGCCCAACATTCCATGTAGAACCCCAGGGGAGCCATGGGACAGAAAGAGGCATGGGCCACCTCTGTCCCTTTTACTTCTGCTGCTGCAAGCTTGCTCTGAGAGCCTTGCCATTGGGTTTTTCTCCTGAGTGGTCTGAGGAGACGGGCAAAAGCAGTGCAGGGACAGCCCTGGCTCTTCTCGGTGCTTCTCTGCAAGGTGTCTCCAGCTGAACGTGCCCAGGAGGCTGTCTGTGTCCAAGGGCCCAGAACCTCATCTCCTGCCCTGGAGAACCAGCAGGACTCCTCCCGCTGGCTCTCCTCCAGCTCTGAGAGGAGCTAGAATTTGCAAGTTGTTCGGCCGAGAGGCAACTCCAAAGCTTCCTCTCCAAGTGGAGGCATTCATGCTGCCCCCTTTCTCAAATCTCCTTTTGGTGCCCAATAATGTGGCTTGATGTTTTCCCTCCTTTGGCCTCTGAGCTGGTCACTCACCTCATCACTCCTTCCTTGAAACTTAGAGAAACAGCATGTTTCTCAGGGGAACTGATGGGGACACACAGACAGGGACAGCACGGTGGCATTTCTGTAGCAAACATGAATGCAGACTTTGTATATCCCTCTTCCAGCTCCCTTGGAGAAACTAGCTGTTTGTCTCAAAAGACTCAGGGATTCCTCTAACAAAGGAACGCTGATGGAATTATCTTTCCACACTGATGGCCTTGGCATTTCTTTTAATACTTAGATGGCAGATAGGACAAAACCCAGCCAGTTTTGCTGCTTCCCGGCCTTTAGTTAAGGCAAAGCAAATCTTGCTTCAGTCCCAATCTTGCTTCCTTGCCAGGCTGCATGTTGCCCACAGGGCAGCAAAGTGAGGGGGCAGCTGTAACAAGTGCCACTGCAAGGCAGATACTTTGTAGGCTCCAAGGCCCAGCTGCACTGGCTCCATCAGACAAGGGCAAGCTTCCCTGCGCTTCCCAGAAGCAGCCTGGCAATTGCCCCCTCCCTGGCCCCCTCTCCACCCTGCACAGCCCCTGCCACCAAAGCCTTGCTGGGCAGTGCCATTTGCTGGGCTAGACGAAAGAGGGAGTTTGCTTCTTCTTTCGTGCAAATACCTAAGCTGGGGGAAGCCAGAGAGAGGATAATGATCCCAGCCGCTGTGCTTTAGCTAAGGAGATTGGTGGAGGCCCAGAGCGGGAGAGGGGTCCTTTCAAGAGAAACTGAAACTGAACTACTGATGCCTTTGTGGTGCATGGGATATGAATTGGACAGAATTGGAGGGGTTCTAGAAAGGTCTTCCAAGGTGGTCAGGTGCATCAGTGCCCCAAAATGAAACAAAGTTATGTTGCTGGGCTACAAAAAGGACTAAAGCTGTTGCTTTTAGGGCAGAAATGATGGTGAGAGCAGAGCACTCATTTTGATCCAATTCATTGAATTAAACAAAGCCTCCCTTTCCACTGGCAGCTGAGATTTGTAGGAATCAAAGGATGAAGCGCCAGCGTTCTTTCCCTGGCAGGAAAGGAGACACACCTTTGCCAGTCCTGCCAGCTGAGCAAGGGGCCGGGCCTTGGGGAGGTGGTGCGTGCCCAGATTCTCCTCTCAGGGCAAATGCCGTCTTTGATTGCCGCAGTGATTTCATACAGACCAAAAGACAAAGTGGAACAAACATGGTTTAATGATAAAGACAGATTGTGTCTCAACAAAGGCAAAATGACAAAAGACAGAGCATAGCCAACACTAAGCCTCTTCCATTGACTGATCAATCTAATCCTACTAATGAATCTTGAATAATACTCATGTACCTTAACTAAGAAATTGAGGAGATTCCTATCATGTAAACTAACTAAATAGAATTTCAGCAAGTCTAAAAGCTTAAAAACCAGTCCTATTCCTATCTAGTCCTATTGACGCCTAAGCCTTGCTAGGCCTGGCTGGACAAGCTGCAGGCTTGTCTAATTTGGTCTTTTCTTCTTGGCGAGAGGCTCTGCTTCTTTGCGAGGGCGATGTCTTCTCCTGTGTTTGTTCCTTTCCTGCATGGTTTCAAACACCCTGGAAGATAGGAAACAAACCATCCATTGTTCAATTTAGTACACACCATTACAGCAAGTGGCAAGATCTGCCTTTTAGTATGAATTTCTGTCTTTTTGGGCAGTGGCAGGTTGTGAATTGATCAGAGCATGAGTCCGATCTTTCTTGTTTCAATGCCTTGAAATGTCTTCCTCCTTTTGCTGCATCCTATTTGGAATTTGATCAGCAGCATCAAAGCAAGCTTGGATGGATCTGTTGCTCCTTGTATGCAGTGTGTGTTGTTGGGGCAGGGTAAGGTTTCATTGTGAAGGCTGGGTTTGAAGTGAGCTGTTTGGGTTTGAGGTGGGTTGTAAGCTTGAGCAGGGCTGCGAGGGGCAAGTGGCCTGAGCTTGCCCTGCGGCGCCTTTGCAAAGGGTCAGCCTGTTTGAGTGCCAAGGCGCAGGTTGGAGCAGAAAGAGCAGGAAGTTGCGCACCGTTTGCACTGGCCGCAGGGAAAGGGGCCTCCCGCCGAACGGGGCGGCTGGCGCGGTTGGCAGCAGGGACACTGGGCGCTGCCAGCCCTCTTGCGGCTTCTCTTGCCTGTCTGCCCATCCTCCTTTCTGGGGGGGCTTTTGCTCCTCTTGCCTTCGCCCACAGCCTGGAAATCAAAGAATCCTCTTTCAATGTTTCCTTCCCGTCAGAAAGCTGGAAATGCCTGCGTCCAGCACAAAAATCGATTGGCCTAAGCAAATCCTTGCAAAGCCTCAAGAGCTGAGGAAAGGGCTGCCTTTGCCAGTGGGCTGCGGCGGGCTGCCAAGGCAGAGCTTGGAGGGAAATGCTCCTCTTTCCTACAGGCCAAAGGGGTGGGATAAATGTGTGGCTGTCTAGAATTCTACATTTCTTATTTCTACCTCTCTGCCTAACATTTATTTCCCTTGGGTTTTCCTGCAGAAATGTCTGGGGAATGGGATGGAAATTCAGTCAAATTAGGGAAGACACATGGTTAGACGTTTTCTACAACCCAGAATAATCTCTCTCTCTCTTTCTCTTTCTCTCTCTCTCTCTCACTCTTGCCAACCAAATTGCTCTTTGCTGGTAAGGAAAGTCTGAGGGGAGCCACAGCACTGACAGCTGCATCTTGGGGAGTATGCTGGGATGCTAGAAAAACTGCCTGAAAATCTGCAACATCTCCCTGAAGACAGGGATTGCTGATGTCAGGAGGAGTTAAGTGGGGAATGAAGGGTGTGATTGGAGTCAGCAAAGGTGGCAGCCCTTGAGAAAGCCATCTGTAGAGAGTCCAAGGCCATTTGGGTGGTGGTGCGGCTTTTTTGGCTCAGAGTTAGGCTCCAGAATGGCGTATTTCAGGGCAGCAGCAGCAGAAGGAAGGCCTGGGCAGCATCTGCTGTGCCTTTCCCAGCACATGGGATGATGTGATCCTGGCAAAGCGGCGTCTGGCATGGCTGGCCAGCAGGTTTTCTCCCCTTCTCCCAGTTTCTCCACCCTCCTGGCATGCCTGGATTTTCTTGCCCCTCACCTGAGCAAGAGTGCTAGCAACTCTATGTTCCTTTTTCCAGGTGTAGTAGTACTCCACACACTGTGCCACGGTCTTAGTCTGGATCTGTTGTGAAGAGAAAAAGAAGGAATCTAAAATTCCTTTGTAGGGTGCATTGGGGAAAAAGAAGAAGATGGAGTAAAGTAGGAAGTAAAATCATGAAGTAAATGGAGTAGGGTGTAAAATGAAATCAAGATGGAGAAAGAGAGGCATCGTGCAATGTAGTAAAGCGTGTATCATGCTAGGTGGTAGCACACGTAATGCACAGATCAACAAGAAATCCATCTAGCACAGGTCTTCTTTGCCGGGTTCACTGCAGTTATGCCAGCACAATGTCTTGTGGAAGCAGCAGCAGACGTGTGCGACAAGTCTGAGAGAATAAATCATCATATTGCAAAGGAGCTTGGAGAAAAGGGCTGGAGAGACAGGATCATCCTTTTCACACAGGCCTTTGATGTCCCGTTTTTTTCCTACTTGAGCAGTTTTGGTACTTGAGAAGAGAGAGACCGAAGGCCAGTGTTTGTTACCAGATAGAAGCAAGCTTTCCTCCTGATGATCTGCTGAGGTAAAGAATGTCCTGCGGCTTTACCTGCTTCTGGATGAGATGAAAATCCTTGCCGTAGGTGTGGAAAGCCTTTTGGAAGGAGTCCTTCTCCTCAGGTGTCCATCTGTCGGAGCCTGGCAATAAAAAGCAGCAGGTAAATGGATCCCTCGATCCACATGAAGTAGATCCCACTGGCCGCCGCAAGAAAATGGTTGCAGGCCATCATTGCCGTGTGAGTACACGTCTGCTCCCTCAGAAGGTGATGAAGACAAGAGCAGGCATTCCGCCGGGAAAAGGATTGGAAAAGAAGTAAAGCTGAAGGACTAGATGCTGGTGCTTTCCCCTGCCCCCGAGAAGAGAAGCCCTTGTGCTGGTGTTAAGCACAATTTGTTGAAGCAGAAACACTTGCCACAACACTGAAGGGGACGGCAGCATCTGTCAGTGAAGGAAGAAGCTCTGCTTTGCTTACCTGCGTAATGATAATCAGCCAAGGGATGGCCTTGAGCTGTTGCAGGCCCTCCTGAGAGCAACATCTCCAGAGCCTCCTGCAAGATCCAAGGGGAAAAGGCTTTAGGCGCCCCACCACATCCAAAATGAGCCGAAAAGCACAGATGCTGCCTTTCAGCTACTTTGCCTCTTCAGACATTCAAGCAACTGTATGCCATGTGGGTGAAAGCCTGGGATTTGATCCCAGTGCCTAGTTTTTGCTGCCCAGCCCTTTGATGCTGGTGCCCAAGAGTGGCATTTTGCTCCCCAAGCGAATGATTTAGCGGCTCCTGCAGCCAGGATGGCCTCAGCTGAGTGAGGCTTCTGGGAATTTCCTCTCCAAATGTCTTAGAGCAGCCAGAGCTGCAGGCGATTTCCAAGGCAGCAGGCTGCAGGAGCTTGCGCCGCCGCCTGCAGGAGGGAGATTCTCCCTGCTGGAGCCGTTTGGGCTCAGCCCTGCCGCAGCTGGAGGAGACACAGCAGGCAGCAGGTGCTCTGCTCCCTGTGAAGAGCCTTCATCAAGGAGCAGGCAGGAAAGGCTGTGCCAGTGGCCGGGCCTTGTGCATTCCCTGTGCCCTCTTCTGTGCGCCCACAGAGCGGCTTCTTACCGGAAGGCTGCCGCGTGCCTGGTGCAGGCAGTGCAGGGCGCGCTCCAGGTCAGCTGCTGGGCCGGCAATGCCACGGGAGCTGGCCATGTCCAGCAGTTGTCTTACTGCAAGCACAAGAAAAAGCCAGCCCAAGTCAGCCTTGAGGCCAGCAAGAGCAAAGGTTGCCATGCAAGGCGGAAGGAAAGGCCAGGAGCTAAAGGCAGCAGCTTGGAGAGCATGAAAAGGAGAGCAAAGACAGGGCCAGCTGAAGCAAGGGCCCCCGCAGTGCTGGCTCTCCCTTCAGAGCAGCTTCTTGTAGAAGAAGTGGAGGCCAATCTCCTCTCTTGCAGTGGCAAATGGGCCTGACCAATTTGGAGAGCAAGATGCTTGCTCTTTTTGCTGCTCTGCTGCAGAAGCAGAGCGTTCTCCTTGCCTCTAACACTTCTAGATGGGAAGATGGGCGAGACAGGGAGAGAAGCGGAGCCTGCAAAAAGCTGCCTTTCTATGCAAAAGGAGACTTGGAAAGATCCAAGTATGTCAGGGGTGGAAGAAAAGCTTGAAGAGAAGCTACCTCTGTCAGGTTTTTCCATGTCAGAGTCGTCTTCTCCCCAGGGCTTCCAGACCAGGGTTGCAGGCTCTTCATCCTCACTTGGTGCTCTGCTCTGCAGCTCTGGCAGCTCAGCCTGAAAGTCGCTGCCAACATTGATGTGCCTAAAGGAAGAAAGAGGTGAAGGTAAGATAGACAAGTGCTCGAGAGAGCCTTGCTGTGGATGCAGAGGCTTGAAGCAATCCCAGCCTGACTCTGAAAGAGCAGTTCTCCTCCTGGCCATTCCTCCAGTTTGCTGTCCTTTAAGCCTAGGCCAAAACTCACGGCTGATTGTTGCCTCTTGCTTTCCTTTTCATTGTGCCTCTCCTTTCCACCTGCAAAAGATCCAAACAATGCTCCAGTTAGAAATGGTTCCGCCCAGGATGTGTCAGTAGCCTTCCTTCTCGACCTCATCGTTGCAAAGCCTGAGCTCCTCTGTGCCAGCTCCTTTCTTTTTGCTGTCATTGCCATGCTTTTGAGGTGGAATTGCCTGGGCAGGAGCCTCTAGCAGTCAGCAGCTTCCTGAGGAGGGGAAGCAGAAGGCCATGCACTACTCTCTTCAGTCCTGGGGCCACTGGGAGGAGCCAAGAGAATGGGCTGCAAGATGTGGCAGTGCAGGCTTCGGGTGGATAGAAGGAAAAGGCTCTTCACGCAGAGGGTGCTTGGCCACTGGAACAGGCTCTCCAGGGAAGGGGTGCCAGCACCAAGGCTGACTGAGCTCCAAAAGTGTTTGGACAGCGCTCTTGGGCATGTGATTGTTGAGGCTGCCCCAGGCAGGCCCTGGAGTTGGGCTCAGTGATCTTTGAGAATCCCTTGCAAGCCAGAAAATTCTCTGGTACTGTGATTGTGTTCTTGAGAAGATGGCATTTCACAGCTGCCCCTGAGCATGAGGTAGAAGCAGCCCTACATGCATTGAAAGAAGTATCTACAGGATATGAAAATAGAATGTATCTATCAGAGATGTAACTATGTGAGCACATAAGGATTGCTGATAGCAGATGATTTTTGAAGTTGAACACCTGTGTTTGAGGACAAGGCCAGTGAAATGCTTGCATGGCCTGAATGAGAGGGATCCCAGAGGAGAAGTGCCATCATTCTGGTTTTTGCAGCTTTGGAGCAGGTGTGAGCTGAGTCAGGGCATAAGGGGATTTGTTGACACTGAAGCCCTGAACTCCTCAGGCATGACCAATTTGTTTTGGGGTCACCACAAGCTAGGTTTAGGACTGCAATGGGTGCCAGGAACTTTGAAGCAGGTGATGCGTGGAGGAGGATCTGCAACTGCACTGGGACAGCTCTCTACGTCCTCTATGGAAAGGTCTGTGTTTGCCTGGGAGGCAACACGATTCCTTCAGAAGCTGCAGCCCGCTTTGACGTGGAAGGTGGCGTGGGGAAAGTGAGCACGCAGCCTGTGTGTGGTGGTTGGTGGGAGAGGCAGCTGGAGCCTGGTGCCCTTGTGTTAGTGCTTTGAGGGCAAGTGGGGATTTTCTTACCTTTGAGGATCCCCAAGTGCTGTGGGATGCCTGGAGGCAGCCGAGGAGACGAGGATGTGGGTGCAGAGGCCGGGTGTGGCGCTGAGTGCAGGAGGTGGCTGGTCAGGGACAGCCCAGGAGCTGATCGTGCAGCTGCTGCTCCAGCGCTGCTCCAGCAGCGTTCCACCAAGGGCCGCAGGAGCAGGAGACAACGACAGTTGCTATGGGCACAGCCCAACATTCCATGTAGAACCCCAGGGGAGCCATGGGACAGAAAGAGGCATGGGCCACCTCTGTCCCTTTTACTTCTGCTGCTGCAAGCTTGCTCTGAGAGCCTTGCCATTGGGTTTTTCTCCTGAGTGGTCTGAGGAGACGGGCAAAAGCAGTGCAGGGACAGCCCTGGCTCTTCTCGGTGCTTCTCTGCAAGGTGTCTCCAGCTGAACGTGCCCAGGAGGCTGTCTGTGTCCAAGGGCCCAGAACCTCATCTCCTGCCCTGGAGAACCAGCAGGACTCCTCCGGCTGGCTCTCCTCCAGCTCTGAGAGGAGCTAGAATTTGCAAGTTGTTCGGCCGAGAGGCAACTCCAAAGCTTCCTCTCCAAGTGGAGGCATTCATGCTGCCCCCTTTCTCAAATCTCCTTTTGGTGCCCAATAATGTGGCTTGATGTTTTCCCTCCTTTGGCCTCTGAGCTGGTCACTCACCTCATCACTCCTTCCTTGAAACTTAGAGAAACAGCATGTTTCTCAGGGGAACTGATGGGGACACACAGACAGGGACAGCACGGTGGCATTTCTGTAGCAAACATGAATGCAGACTTTGTATATCCCTCTTCCAGCTCCCTTGGAGAAACTAGCTGTTTGTCTCAAAAGACTCAGGGATTCCTCTAACAAAGGAACGCTGATGGAATTATCTTTCCACACTGATGGCCTTGGCATTTCTTGTAATACTTAGATGGCAGATAGGATAAAACCCAGCCAGTTTTGCTGCTTCCCGGCCTTTAGTTAAGGCAAAGCAAATCTTGCTTCAGTCCCAATCTTGCTTCCTTGCCAGGCTGCATGTTGCCCACAGGGCAGCAAAGTGAGGGGGCAGCTGTAACAAGTGCCACTGCAAGGCAGATACTTTGTAGGCTCCAAGGCCCAGCTGCACTGGCTCCATCAGACAAGGGCAAGCTTCCCTGCGCTTCCCAGAAGCAGCCTGGCAATTGCCCCCTCCCTGGCCCCCTCTCCACCCTGCACAGCCCCTGCCACCAAAGCCTTGCTGGGCAGTGCCATTTGCTGGGCTAGACGAAAGAGGGAGTTTGCTTCTTCTTTCGTGCAAATACCTAAGCTGGGGGAAGCCAGAGAGAGGATAATGATCCCAGCAGCTGTGCTTTAGCTAAGGAGATTGGTGGAGGCCCAGAGCGGGAGAGGGGTCCTTTCAAGAGAAACTGAAACTGAACTACTGATGCCTTTGTGGTGCATGGGATATGAATTGGACAGAATTGGAGGGGTTCTAGAAAGGTCTTCCAAGGTGGTCAGGTGCATCAGTGCCCCAAAATGAAACAAAGTTATGTTGCTGGGCTACAAAAAGGACTAAAGCTGTTGCTTTTAGGGCAGAAATGATGGTGAGAGCAGAGCACTCATTTTGATCCAATTCATTGAATTAAACAAAGCCTCCCTTTCCACTGGCAGCTGAGATTTGTAGGAATCAAAGGATGAAGCGCCAGCGTTCTTTCCCTGGCAGGAAAGGAGACACACCTTTGCCAGTCCTGCCAGCTGAGCAAGGGGCCGGGCCTTGGGGAGGTGGTGCGTGCCCAGATTCTCCTCTCAGGGCAAGTGCCGTCTTTGATTGCCGCAGTGATTTCATACAGACCAAAAGACAAAGTGGAACAAACATGGTTTAATGATAAAGACAGATTGTGTCTCAACAAAGGCAAAATGACAAAAGACAGAGCATAGCCAACACTAAGCCTCTTCCATTGACTGATCAATCTAATCCTACTAATGAATCTTGAATAATACTCATGTACCTTAACTAAGAAATTGAGGAGATTCCTATCATGTAAACTAACTAAATAGAATTTCAGCAAGTCTAAAAGCTTAAAAACCAGTCCTATTCCTATCTAGTCCTATTGACGCCTAAGCCTTGCTAGGCCTGGCTGGACAAGCTGCAGGCTTGTCTAATTTGGTCTTTTCTTCTTGGCGAGAGGCTCTGCTTCTTTGCGAGGGCGATGTCTTCTCCTGTGTTTGTTCCTTTCCCGCATGGTTTCAAACACCCTGGAAGATAGGAAACAAACCATCCATTGTTCAATTTAGTACACACCATTACAGCAAGTGGCAAGATCTGCCTTTTAGTATGAATTTCTGTCTTTTTGGGCAGTGGCAGGTTGTGAATTGATCAGAGCATGAGTCCGATCTTTCTTGTTTCAATGCCTTGAAATGTCTTCCTCCTTTTGCTGCATCCTATTTGGAATTTGATCAGCAGCATCAAAGCAAGCTTGGATGGATCTGTTGCTCCTTGTATGCAGTGTGTGTTGTTGGGGCAGGGTAAGGTTTCATTGTGAAGGCTGGGTTTGAAGTGAGCTGTTTGGGTTTGAGGTGGGTTGTAAGCTTGAGCAGGGCTGCGAGGGGCGATGGTGCAAGTGGCCTGAGCTTGCCCTGCGGCGCCTTTGCAAAGGGCCAGCCTGTTTGAGTGGCAAGGCGCAGGTTGGAGCAGAAAGAGCAGGAAGTTGCGCACCGTTTGCACTGGCCGCAGGGAAAGGGGCCTCCCGCCGAACGGGGCGGCTGGCGCGGTTGGCAGCAGGGACACTGGGCGCTGCCAGCCCTCTTGCGGCTTCTCTTGCCTGTCTGCCCATCCTCCTTTCTGGGGGGGCTTTTGCTCCTCTTGCCTTCGCCCACAGCCTGGAAATCAAAGAATCCTCTTTCAATGTTTCCTTCCCGTCAGAAAGCTGGAAATGCCTGCGTCCAGCACAAAAATCGATTGGCCTAAGCAAATCCTTGCAAAGCCTCAAGAGCTGAGGAAAGGGCTGCCTTTGCCAGTGGGCTGCGGCGGGCTGCCAAGGCAGAGCTTGGAGGGAAATGCTCCTCTTTCCTACAGGCCAAAGGGGTGGGATAAATGTGTGGCTGTCTAGAATTCTACATTTCTTATTTCTACCTCTCTGCCTAACATTTATTTCCCTTGGGTTTTCCTGCAGAAATGTCTAGGGAATGGGATGGAAATTCAGTCAAATTAGGGAAGACACATGGTTAGACGTTTTCTACAACCCAGAATAATCTCTCTCTCTCTTTCTCTTTCTCTCTCTCTCTCTCACTCTTGCCAACCAAATTGCTCTTTGCTGGTAAGGAAAGTCTGAGGGGAGCCACAGCACTGGCAGCTGCATCTTGGGGAGTATGCTGGGATGCTAGAAAAACTGCCTGAAAATCTGCAACATCTCCCTGAAGACAGGGATTGCTGATGTCAGGAGGAGTTAAGTGGGGAATGAAGGGTGTGATTGGAGTCAGCAAAGGTGGCAGCCCTTGAGAAAGCCATCTGTAGAGAGTCCAAGGCCATTTGGGTGGTGGTGCGGCTTTTTTGGCTCAGAGTTAGGCTCCAGAATGGCGTATTTCAGGGCAGCAGCAGCAGAAGGAAGGCCTGGGCAGCATCTGCTGTGCCTTTCCCAGCACATGGGACGATGTGATCCTGGCAAAGCGGCGTCTGGCATGGCTGGCCAGCAGGTTTTCTCCCCTTCTCCCAGTTTCTGCACCCTCCTGGCATGCCTGGATTTTCTTGCCCCTCACCTGAGCAAGAGTGCTAGCAACTCTATGCTCCTTTTTCCAGGTGTAGTAGTACTCCACACACTGTGCCACGGTCTTAGTCTGGATCTGTTGTGAAGAGAAAAAGAAGGAATCTAAAATTCCTTTGTAGGGTGCATTGGGGATAAAGAAGAAGATGGAGTAAAGTAGGAAGTAAAATCATGAAGTAAATGGAGTAGGGTGTAAAATGAAATCAAGATGGAGAAAGAGAGGCATCGTGCAATGTAGTAAAGCGTGTATCATGCTAGGTGGTAGCACACGTAATGCACAGATCAACAAGAAATCCATCTAGCACAGGTCTTCTTTGCCGGGTTCACTGCAGTTATGCCAGCACAATGTCTTGTGGAAGCAGCAGCAGACGTGTGCGACAAGTCTGAGAGAATAAATCATCATATTGCAAAGGAGCTTGGAGAAAAGGGCTGGAGAGACAGGATCATCCTTTTCACACAGGCCTTTGATGTCCCGTTTTTTTCCTACTTGAGCAGTTTTGGTACTTGAGAAGAGAGAGACCGAAGGCCAGTGTTTGTTACCAGATAGAAGCAAGCTTTCCTCCTGATGATCTGCTGAGGTAAAGAATGTCCTGCGGCTTTACCTGCTTCTGGATGAGATGAAAATCCTTGCCGTAGGTGTGGAAAGCCTTTTGGAAGGAGTCCTTCTCCTCAGGTGTCCATCTGTCGGAGCCTGGCAATAAAAAGCAGCAGGTAAATGGATCCCTCGATCCACATGAAGTAGATCCCACTGGCCGCCGCAAGAAAATGGTTGCAGGCCATCATTGCCGTGTGAGTACACGTCTGCTCCCTCAGAAGGTGATGAAGACAAGAGCAGGCATTCCGCCGGGAAAAGGATTGGAAAAGAAGTAAAGCTGAAGGACTAGATGCTGGTGCTTTCCCCTGCCCCCGAGAAGAGAAGCCCTTGTGCTGGTGTTAAGCACAATTTGTTGAAGCAGAAACACTTGCCACAACACTGAAGGGGACGGCAGCATCTGTCAGTGAAGGAAGAAGCTCTGCTTTGCTTACCTGCGTAATGATAATCAGCCAAGGGATGGCCTTGAGCTGTTGCAGGCCCTCCTGAGAGCAACATCTCCAGAGCCTCCTGCAAGATCCAAGGGGAAAAGGCTTTAGGCGCCCCACCACATCCAAAATGAGCCGAAAAGCACAGATGCTGCCTTTCAGCTACTTTGCCTCTTCAGACATTCAAGCAACTGTATGCCATGTGGGTGAAAGCCTGGGATTTGATCCCAGTGCCTAGTTTTTGCTGCCCAGCCCTTTGATGCTGGTGCCCAAGAGTGGCATTTTGCTCCCCAAGCGAATGATTTTGCGGCTGCTGCAGCCAGGATGGCCTCAGCTGAGTGAGGCTTCTGGGAATTTCCTCTCCAAATGTCTTAGAGCAGCCAGAGCTGCAGGCGATTTCCAAGGCAGCAGGCTGCAGGAGCTTGCGCCGCCGCCTGCAGGAGGGAGATTCTCCCTGCTGGAGCCGTTTGGGCTCAGCCCTGCCGCAGCTGGAGGAGACACAGCAGGCAGCAGGTGCTCTGCTCCCTGTGAAGAGCCTTCATCAAGGAGCAGGCAGGAAAGGCTGTGCCAGTGGCCGGGCCTTGTGCATTCCCTGTGCCCTCTTCTGTGCGCCCACAGAGCGGCTTCTTACCGGAAGGCTGCCGCGTGCCTGGTGCAGGCAGTGCAGGGCGCGCTCCAGGTCAGCTGCTGGGCCGGCAATGCCACGGGAGCTGGCCATGTCCAGCAGTTGTCTTACTGCAAGCACAAGAAAAAGCCAGCCCAAGTCAGCCTTGAGGCCAGCAAGAGCAAAGGTTGCCATGCAAGGCGGAAGGAAAGGCCAGGAGCTAAAGGCAGCAGCTTGGAGAGCATGAAAAGGAGAGCAAAGACAGGGCCAGCTGAAGCAAGGGCCCCCGCAGTGCTGGCTCTCCCTTCAGAGCAGCTTCTTGTAGAAGAAGTGGAGGCCAATCTCCTCTCTTGCAGTGGCAAATGGGCCTGAGCAATTTGGAGAGCAAGATGCTTGCTCTTTTTGCTGCTCTGCTGCAGAAGCAAAGCGTTCTCCTTGCCTCTAACACTTCTAGATGGGAAGATGGGCGAGACAGGGAGAGAAGCGGAGCCTGCAAAAAGCTGCCTTTCTATGCAAAAGGAGACTTGGAAAGATCCAAGTATGTCAGGGGTGGAAGAAAAGCTTGAAGAGAAGCTACCTCTGTCAGGTTTTTCCATGTCAGAGTCGTCTTCTCCCCAGGGCTTCCAGACCAGGGTTGCAGGCTCTTCATCCTCACTTGGTGCTCTGCTCTGCAGCTCTGGCAGCTCAGCCTGAAAGTCGCTGCCAACATTGATGTGCCTAAAGGAAGAAAGAGGTGAAGGTAAGATAGGCAAGTGCTCGAGAGAGCCTTGCTGTGGATGCAGAGGCTTGAAGCAATCCCAGCCTGACTCTGAAAGAGCAGTTCTCCTCCTGGCCATTCCTCCAGTTTGCTGTCCTTTAAGCCTAGGCCAAAACTCACGGCTGATTGTTGCCTCTTGCTTTCCTTTTCATTGTGCCTCTCCTTTCCACCTGCAAAAGATCCAAACAATGCTCCAGTTAGAAATGGTTCCGCCCAGGATGTGTCAGTAGCCTTCCTTCTCGACCTCATCGTTGCAAAGCCTGAGCTCCTCTGTGCCAGCTCCTTTCTTTTTGCTGTCATTGCCATGCTTTTGAGGTGGAATTGCCTAGGCAGGAGCCTCTAGCAGTCAGCAGCTTCCTGAGGAGGGGAAGCAGAAGGCCATGCACTACTCTCTTCAGTCCTGGGGCCACTGGCAGGAGCCAAGAGAATGGGCTGCAAGATGTGGCAGTGCAGGCTTCGGGTGGATAGAAGGAAAAGGCTCTTCACGCAGAGGGTGCTTGGCCACTGGAACAGGCTCTCCAGGGAAGGGGTGCCAGCAGCAAGGCTGACTGAGCTCCAAAAGTGTTTGGACAGCGCTCTTGGGCATGTGATTGTTGAGGCTGCCCCAGGCAGGCTCTGGAGTTGTGCTCAGTGATCTTTGAGAATCCCTTGCAAGCCAGAAAATTCTCTGGTACTGTGATTGTGTTCTTGAGAAGATGGCATTTCACAGCTGCCCCTGAGCATGAGGTAGAAGCAGCCCTACATGCATTGAAAGAAGTATCTACAGGATATGAAAATAGAATGTATCTATCAGAGATGTAACTATGTGAGCACATAAGGATTGCTGATGGCAGATGATTTTTGAAGTTGAACACCTGTGTTTGAGGACAAGGCCAGTGAAATGCTTGCATGGCCTGAATGAGAGGGATCCCAGAGGAGAAGTGCCATCATTCTGGTTTTTGCAGCTTTGGAGCAGGTGTGAGCTGAGTCAGGGCATAAGGGGATTTGTTGACACTGAAGCCCTGAACTCCTCAGGCATGACCAATTTGTTTTGGGGTCACCACAAGCTAGGTTTAGGACTGCAATGGGTGCCAGGAACTTTGAAGCAGGTGATGCGTGGAGGAGGATCTGCAACTGCACTGGGACAGCTCTCTACATCCTCTATGGAAAGGTCTGTGTTTGCCTGGGAGGCAACACGATTCCTTCAGAAGCTGCATCCCGCTTTGACGTGGAAGGTGGCGTGGGGAAAGTGAGCACGCAGCCTGTGTGTGGTGGTTGGTGGGAGAGGCAGCTGGAGCCTGGTGCCCTTGTGTTAGTGCTTTGAGGGCAAGTGGGGATTTTCTTACCTTTGAGGATGCCCAAGTGCTGTGGGGATGCCTGGAGGCAGCCGAGGAGACGAGGATGTGGGTGCAGAGGCCGGGTGTGGCGCTGAGTGCAGGAGGTGGCTGGTCAGGGACAGCCCAGGAGCTGATCGTGCAGCTGCTGCTCCAGCGCTGCTCCAGCAGCGTTCCACCAAGGGCCGCAGGAGCAGGAGACAACGACAGTTGCTATGGGCACAGCCCAACATTCCATGTAGAACCCCAGGGGAGCCATGGGAGAGAAAGAGGCATGGGCCACCTCTGTCCCTTTTACTTCTGCTGCTGCAAGCTTGCTCTGAGAGCCTTGCCATTGGGTTTTTCTCCTGAGTGGTCTGAGGAGACGGGCAAAAGCAGTGCAGGGACAGCCCTGGCTCTTCTCGGTGCTTCTCTGCAAGGTGTCTCCAGCTGAACGTGCCCAGGAGGCTGTCTGTGTCCAAGGGCCCAGAACCTCATCTCCTGCCCTGGAGAACCAGCAGGACTCCTCCCGCTGGCTCTCCTCCAGCTCTGAGAGGAGCTAGAATTTGCAAGTTGTTCGGCCGAGAGGCAACTCCAAAGCTTCCTCTCCAAGTGGAGGCATTCATGCTGCCCCCTTTCTCAAATCTCCTTTTGGTGCCCAATAATGTGGCTTGATGTTTTCCCTCCTTTGGCCTCTGAGCTGGTCACTCACCTCATCACTCCTTCCTTGAAACTTAGAGAAACAGCATGTTTCTCAGGGGAACTGATGGGGACACACAGACAGGGACAGCACGGTGGCATTTCTGTAGCAAACATGAATGCAGACTTTGTATATCCCTCTTCCAGCTCCCTTGGAGAAACTAGCTGTTTGTCTCAAAAGACTCAGGGATTCCTCTAACAAAGGAACGCTGATGGAATTATCTTTCCACACTGATGGCCTTGGCATTTCTTGTAATACTTAGATGGCAGATAGGATAAAACCCAGCCAGTTTTGCTGCTTCCCGGCCTTTAGTTAAGGCAAAGCAAATCTTGCTTCAGTCCCAATCTTGCTTCCTTGCCAGGCTGCATGTTGCCCACAGGGCAGCAAAGTGAGGGGGCAGCTGTAACAAGTGCCACTGCAAGGCAGATACTTTGTAGGCTCCAAGGCCCAGCTGCACTGGCTCCATCAGACAAGGGCAAGCTTCCCTGCGCTTCCCAGAAGCAGCCTGGCAATTGCCCCCTCCCTGGCCCCCTCTCCACCCTGCACAGCCCCTGCCACCAAAGCCTTGCTGGGCAGTGCCATTTGCTGGGCTAGACGAAAGAGGGAGTTTGCTTCTTCTTTCGTGCAAATACCTAAGCTGGGGGAAGCCAGAGAGAGGATAATGATCCCAGCAGCTGTGCTTTAGCTAAGGAGATTGGTGGAGGCCCAGAGCGGGAGAGGGGTCCTTTCAAGAGAAACTGAAACTGAACTACTGATGCCTTTGTGGTGCATGGGATATGAATTGGACAGAATTGGAGGGGTTCTAGAAAGGTCTTCCAAGGTGGTCAGGTGCATCAGTGCCCCAAAATGAAACAAAGTTATGTTGCTGGGCTACAAAAAGGACTAAAGCTGTTGCTTTTAGGGCAGAAATGATGGTGAGAGCAGAGCACTCATTTTGATCCAATTCATTGAATTAAACAAAGCCTCCCTTTCCACTGGCAGCTGAGATTTGTAGGAATCAAAGGATGAAGCGCCAGCGTTCTTTCCCTGGCAGGAAAGGAGACACACCTTTGCCAGTCCTGCCAGCTGAGCAAGGGGCCGGGCCTTGGGGAGGTGGTGCGTGCCCAGATTCTCCTCTCAGGGCAAGTGCCGTCTTTGATTGCCGCAGTGATTTCATACAGACCAAAAGACAAAGTGGAACAAACATGGTTTAATGATAAAGACAGATTGTGTCTCAACAAAGGCAAAATGACAAAAGACAGAGCATAGCGAACACTAAGCCTCTTCCATTGACTGATCAATCTAATCCTACTAATGAATCTTGAATAATACTCATGTACCTTAACTAAGAAATTGAGGAGATTCCTATCATGTAAACTAACTAAATAGAATTTCAGCAAGTCTAAAAGCTTAAAAACCAGTCCTATTCCTATCTAGTCCTATTGACGCCTAAGCCTTGCTAGGCCTGGCTGGACAAGCTGCAGGCTTGTCTAATTTGGTCTTTTCTTCTTGGCGAGAGGCTCTGCTTCTTTGCGAGGGCGATGTCTTCTCCTGTGTTTGTTCCTTTCCTGCATGGTTTCAAACACCCTGGAAGATAGGAAACAAACCATCCATTGTTCAATTTAGTACACACCATTACAGCAAGTGGCAAGATCTGCCTTTTAGTATGAATTTCTGTCTTTTTGGGCAGTGGCAGGTTGTGAATTGATCAGAGCATGAGTCCGATCTTTCTTGTTTCAATGCCTTGAAATGTCTTCCTCCTTTTGCTGCATCCTATTTGGAATTTGATCAGCAGCATCAAAGCAAGCTTGGATGGATCTGTTGCTCCTTGTATGCAGTGTGTGTTGTTGGGGCAGGGTAAGGTTTCATTGTGAAGGCTGGGTTTGAAGTGAGCTGTTTGGGTTTGAGGTGGGTTGTAAGCTTGAGCAGGGCTGCGAGGGGCGATGGTGCAAGTGGCCTGAGCTTGCCCTGCGGCGCCTTTGCAAAGGGTCAGCCTGTTTGAGTGGCAAGGCGCAGGTTGGAGCAGAAAGAGCAGGAAGTTGCGCACCGTTTGCACTGGCCGCAGGGAAAGGGGCCTCCCGCCGGACGGGGCGGCTGGCGCGGTTGGCAGCAGGGACACTGGGCGCTGCCAGCCCTCTTGCGGCTTCTCTTGCCTGTCTGCCCATCCTCCTTTCTGGGGGGGCTTTTGCTCCTCTTGCCTTCGCCCACAGCCTGGAAATCAAAGAATCCTCTTTCAATGTTTCCTTCCCGTCAGAAAGCTGGAAATGCCTGCGTCCAGCACAAAAATCGATTGGCCTAAGCAAATCCTTGCAAAGCCTCAAGAGCTGAGGAAAGGGCTGCCTTTGCCAGTGGGCTGCGGCGGGCTGCCAAGGCAGAGCTTGGAGGGAAATGCTCCTCTTTCCTACAGGCCAAAGGGGTGGGATAAATGTGTGGCTGTCTAGAATTCTACATTTCTTATTTCTACCTCTCTGCCTAACATTTATTTCCCTTGGGTTTTCCTGCAGAAATGTCTAGGGAATGGGATGGAAATTCAGTCAAATTAGGGAAGACACATGGTTAGACGTTTTCTACAACCCAGAATAATCTCTCTCTCTCTTTCTCTTTCTCTCTCTCTCTCTCACTCTTGCCAACCAAATTGCTCTTTGCTGGTAAGGAAAGTCTGAGGGGAGCCACAGCACTGGCAGCTGCATCTTGGGGAGTATGCTGGGATGCTAGAAAAACTGCCTGAAAATCTGCAACATCTCCCTGAAGACAGGGATTGCTGATGTCAGGAGGAGTTAAGTGGGGAATGAAGGGTGTGATTGGAGTCAGCAAAGGTGGCAGCCCTTGAGAAAGCCATCTGTAGAGAGTCCAAGGCCATTTGGGTGGTGGTGCGGCTTTTTTGGCTCAGAGTTAGGCTCCAGAATGGCGTATTTCAGGGCAGCAGCAGCAGAAGGAAGGCCTGGGCAGCATCTGCTGTGCCTTTCCCAGCACATGGGACGATGTGATCCTGGCAAAGCGGCGTCTGGCATGGCTGGCCAGCAGGTTTTCTCCCCTTCTCCCAGTTTCTCCACCCTCCTGGCATGCCTGGATTTTCTTGCCCCTCACCTGAGCAAGAGTGCTAGCAACTCTATGCTCCTTTTTCCAGGTGTAGTAGTACTCCACACACTGTGCCACGGTCTTAGTCTGGATCTGTTGTGAAGAGAAAAAGAAGGAATCTAAAATTCCTTTGTAGGGTGCATTGGGGATAAAGAAGAAGATGGAGTAAAGTAGGAAGTAAAATCATGAAGTAAATGGAGTAGGGTGTAAAATGAAATCAAGATGGAGAAAGAGAGGCATCGTGCAATGTAGTAAAGCGTGTATCATGCTAGGTGGTAGCACACGTAATGCACAGATCAACAAGAAATCCATCTAGCACAGGTCTTCTTTGCCGGGTTCACTGCAGTTATGCCAGCACAATGTCTTGTGGAAGCAGCAGCAGACGTGTGCGACAAGTCTGAGAGAATAAATCATCATATTGCAAAGGAGCTTGGAGAAAAGGGCTGGAGAGACAGGATCATCCTTTTCACACAGGCCTTTGATGTCCCGTTTTTTTCCTACTTGAGCAGTTTTGGTACTTGAGAAGAGAGAGACCGAAGGCCAGTGTTTGTTACCAGATAGAAGCAAGCTTTCCTCCTGATGATCTGCTGAGGTAAAGAATGTCCTGCGGCTTTACCTGCTTCTGGATGAGATGAAAATCCTTGCCGTAGGTGTGGAAAGCCTTTTGGAAGGAGTCCTTCTCCTCAGGTGTCCATCTGTCGGAGCCTGGCAATAAAAAGCAGCAGGTAAATGGATCCCTCGATCCACATGAAGTAGATCCCACTGGCCGCCGCAAGAAAATGGTTGCAGGCCATCATTGCCGTGTGAGTACACGTCTGCTCCCTCAGAAGGTGATGAAGACAAGAGCAGGCATTCCGCCGGGAAAAGGATTGGAAAAGAAGTAAAGCTGAAGGACTAGATGCTGGTGCTTTCCCCTGCCCCCGAGAAGAGAAGCCCTTGTGCTGGTGTTAAGCACAATTTGTTGAAGCAGAAACACTTGCCACAACACTGAAGGGGACGGCAGCATCTGTCAGTGAAGGAAGAAGCTCTGCTTTGCTTACCTGCGTAATGATAATCAGCCAAGGGATGGCCTTGAGCTGTTGCAGGCCCCCCTGAGAGCAACATCTCCAGAGCCTCCTGCAAGATCCAAGGGGAAAAGGCTTTAGGCGCCCCACCACATCCAAAATGAGCCGAAAAGCACAGATGCTGCCTTTCAGCTACTTTGCCTCTTCAGACATTCAAGCAACTGTATGCCATGTGGGTGAAAGCCTGGGATTTGATCCCAGTGCCTAGTTTTTGCTGCCCAGCCCTTTGATGCTGGTGCCCAAGAGTGGCATTTTGCTCCCCAAGCGAATGATTTTGCGGCTGCTGCAGCCAGGATGGCCTCAGCTGAGTGAGGCTTCTGGGAATTTCCTCTCCAAATGTCTTAGAGCAGCCAGAGCTGCAGGCGATTTCCAAGGCAGCAGGCTGCAGGAGCTTGCGCCGCCGCCTGCAGGAGGGAGATTCTCCCTGCTGGAGCCGTTTGGGCTCAGCCCTGCCGCAGCTGGAGGAGACACAGCAGGCAGCAGGTGCTCTGCTCCCTGTGAAGAGCCTTCATCAAGGAGCAGGCAGGAAAGGCTGTGCCAATGGCCGGGCCTTGTGCATTGCCTGTGCCCTCTTCTGTGCGCCCACAGAGCGGCTTCTTACCGGAAGGCTGCCGCGTGCCTGGTGCAGGCAGTGCAGGGCGCGCTCCAGGTCAGCTGCTGGGCCGGCAATGCCACGGGAGCTGGCCATGTCCAGCAGTTGTCTTACTGCAAGCACAAGAAAAAGCCAGCCCAAGTCAGCCTTGAGGCCAGCAAGAGCAAAGGTTGCCATGCAAGGCGGAAGGAAAGGCCAGGAGCTAAAGGCAGCAGCTTGGAGAGCATGAAAAGGAGAGCAAAGACAGGGCCAGCTGAAGCAAGGGCCCCCGCAGTGCTGGCTCTCCCTTCAGAGCAGCTTCTTGTAGAAGAAGTGGAGGCCAATCTCCTCTCTTGCAGTGGCAAATGGGCCTGAGCAATTTGGAGAGCAAGATGCTTGCTCTTTTTGCTGCTCTGCTGCAGAAGCAAAGCGTTCTCCTTGCCTCTAACACTTCTAGATGGGAAGATGGGCGAGACAGGGAGAGAAGCGGAGCCTGCAAAAAGCTGCCTTTCTATGCAAAAGGAGACTTGGAAAGATCCAAGTATGTCAGGGGTGGAAGAAAAGCTTGAAGAGAAGCTACCTCTGTCAGGTTTTTCCATGTCAGAGTCGTCTTCTCCCCAGGGCTTCCAGACCAGGGTTGCAGGCTCTTCATCCTCACTTGGTGCTCTGCTCTGCAGCTCTGGCAGCTCAGCCTGAAAGTCGCTGCCAACATTGATGTGCCTAAAGGAAGAAAGAGGTGAAGGTAAGATAGGCAAGTGCTCGAGAGAGCCTTGCTGTGGATGCAGAGGCTTGAAGCAATCCCAGCCTGACTCTGAAAGAGCAGTTCTCCTCCTGGCCATTCCTCCAGTTTGCTGTCCTTTAAGCCTAGGCCAAAACTCACGGCTGATTGTTGCCTCTTGCTTTCCTTTTCATTGTGCCTCTCCTTTCCACCTGCAAAAGATCCAAACAATGCTCCAGTTAGAAATGGTTCCGCCCAGGATGTGTCAGTAGCCTTCCTTCTCGACCTCATCGTTGCAAAGCCTGAGCTCCTCTGTGCCAGCTCCTTTCTTTTTGCTGTCATTGCCATGCTTTTGAGGTGGAATTGCCTAGGCAGGAGCCTCTAGCAGTCAGCAGCTTCCTGAGGAGGGGAAGCAGAAGGCCATGCACTACTCTCTTCAGTCCTGGGGCCACTGGGAGGAGCCAAGAGAATGGGCTGCAAGATGTGGCAGTGCAGGCTTCGGGTGGATAGAAGGAAAAGGCTCTTCACGCAGAGGGTGCTTGGCCACTGGAACAGGCTCTCCAGGGAAGGGGTGCCAGCAGCAAGGCTGACTGAGCTCCAAAAGTGTTTGGACAGCGCTCTTGGGCATGTGATTGTTGAGGCTGCCCCAGGCAGGCTCTGGAGTTGTGCTCAGTGATCTTTGAGAATCCCTTGCAAGCCAGAAAATTCTCTGGTACTGTGATTGTGTTCTTGAGAAGATGGCATTTCACAGCTGCCCCTGAGCATGAGGTAGAAGCAGCCCTACATGCATTGAAAGAAGTATCTACAGGATATGAAAATAGAATGTATCTATCAGAGATGTAACTATGTGAGCACATAAGGATTGCTGATGGCAGATGATTTTTGAAGTTGAACACCTGTGTTTGAGGACAAGGCCAGTGAAATGCTTGCATGGCCTGAATGAGAGGGATCCCAGAGGAGAAGTGCCATCATTCTGGTTTTTGCAGCTTTGGAGCAGGTGTGAGCTGAGTCAGGGCATAAGGGGATTTGTTGACACTGAAGCCCTGAACTCCTCAGGCATGACCAATTTGTTTTGGGGTCACCACAAGCTAGGTTTAGGACTGCAATGGGTGCCAGGAACTTTGAAGCAGGTGATGCGTGGAGGAGGATCTGCAACTGCACTGGGACAGCTCTCTACATCCTCTATGGAAAGGTCTGTGTTTGCCTGGGAGGCAACACGATTCCTTCAGAAGCTGCAGCCCGCTTTGACGTGGAAGGTGGCGTGGGGAAAGTGAGCACGCAGCCTGTGTGTGGTGGTTGGTGGGAGAGGCAGCTGGAGCCTGGTGCCCTTGTGTTAGTGCTTTGAGGGCAAGTGGGGATTTTCTTACCTTTGAGGATGCCCAAGTGCTGTGGGGATGCCTGGAGGCAGCCGAGGAGACGAGGATGTGGGTGCAGAGGCCGGGTGTGGCGCTGAGTGCAGGAGGTGGCTGGTCAGGGACAGCCCAGGAGCTGATCGTGCAGCTGCTGCTCCAGCGCTGCTCCAGCAGCGTTCCACCAAGGGCCGCAGGAGCAGGAGACAACGACAGTTGCTATGGGCACAGCCCAACATTCCATGTAGAACCCCAGGGGAGCCATGGGAGAGAAAGAGGCATGGGCCACCTCTGTCCCTTTTACTTCTGCTGCTGCAAGCTTGCTCTGAGAGCCTTGCCATTGGGTTTTTCTCCTGAGTGGTCTGAGGAGACGGGCAAAAGCAGTGCAGGGACAGCCCTGGCTCTTCTCGGTGCTTCTCTGCAAGGTGTCTCCAGCTGAACGTGCCCAGGAGGCTGTCTGTGTCCAAGGGCCCAGAACCTCATCTCCTGCCCTGGAGAACCAGCAGGACTCCTCCCGCTGGCTCTCCTCCAGCTCTGAGAGGAGCTAGAATTTGCAAGTTGTTCGGCCGAGAGGCAACTCCAAAGCTTCCTCTCCAAGTGGAGGCATTCATGCTGCCCCCTTTCTCAAATCTCCTTTTGGTGCCCAATAATGTGGCTTGATGTTTTCCCTCCTTTGGCCTCTGAGCTGGTCACTCACCTCATCACTCCTTCCTTGAAACTTAGAGAAACAGCATGTTTCTCAGGGGAACTGATGGGGACACACAGACAGGGACAGCCCGGTGGCATTTCTGTAGCAAACATGAATGCAGACTTTGTATATCCCTCTTCCAGCTCCCTTGGAGAAACTAGCTGTTTGTCTCAAAAGACTCAGGGATTCCTCTAACAAAGGAACGCTGATGGAATTATCTTTCCACACTGATGGCCTTGGCATTTCTTGTAATACTTAGATGGCAGATAGGATAAAACCCAGCCAGTTTTGCTGCTTCCCGGCCTTTAGTTAAGGCAAAGCAAATCTTGCTTCAGTCCCAATCTTGCTTCCTTGCCAGGCTGCATGTTGCCCACAGGGCAGCAAAGTGAGGGGGCAGCTGTAACAAGTGCCACTGCAAGGCAGATACTTTGTAGGCTCCAAGGCCCAGCTGCACTGGCTCCATCAGACAAGGGCAAGCTTCCCTGCGCTTCCCAGAAGCAGCCTGGCAATTGCCCCCTCCCTGGCCCCCTCTCCACCCTGCACAGCCCCTGCCACCAAAGCCTTGCTGGGCAGTGCCATTTGCTGGGCTAGACGAAAGAGGGAGTTTGCTTCTTCTTTCGTGCAAATACCTAAGCTGGGGGAAGCCAGAGAGAGGATAATGATCCCAGCAGCTGTGCTTTAGCTAAGGAGATTGGTGGAGGCCCAGAGCGGGAGAGGGGTCCTTTCAAGAGAAACTGAAACTGAACTACTGATGCCTTTGTGGTGCATGGGATATGAATTGGACAGAATTGGAGGGGTTCTAGAAAGGTCTTCCAAGGTGGTCAGGTGCATCAGTGCCCCAAAATGAAACAAAGTTATGTTGCTGGGCTACAAAAAGGACTAAAGCTGTTGCTTTTAGGGCAGAAATGATGGTGAGAGCAGAGCACTCATTTTGATCCAATTCATTGAATTAAACAAAGCCTCCCTTTCCACTGGCAGCTGAGATTTGTAGGAATCAAAGGATGAAGCGCCAGCGTTCTTTCCCTGGCAGGAAAGGAGACACACCTTTGCCAGTCCTGCCAGCTGAGCAAGGGGCCGGGCCTTGGGGAGGTGGTGCGTGCCCAGATTCTCCTCTCAGGGCAAGTGCCGTCTTTGATTGCCGCAGTGATTTCATACAGACCAAAAGACAAAGTGGAACAAACATGGTTTAATGATAAAGACAGATTGTGTCTCAACAAAGGCAAAATGACAAAAGACAGAGCATAGCCAACACTAAGCCTCTTCCATTGACTGATCAATCTAATCCTACTAATGAATCTTGAATAATACTCATGTACCTTAACTAAGAAATTGAGGAGATTCCTATCATGTAAACTAACTAAATAGAATTTCAGCAAGTCTAAAAGCTTAAAAACCAGTCCTATTCCTATCTAGTCCTATTGACGCCTAAGCCTTGCTAGGCCTGGCTGGACAAGCTGCAGGCTTGTCTAATTTGGTCTTTTCTTCTTGGCGAGAGGCTCTGCTTCTTTGCGAGGGCGATGTCTTCTCCTGTGTTTGTTCCTTTCCTGCATGGTTTCAAACACCCTGGAAGATAGGAAACAAACCATCCATTGTTCAATTTAGTACACACCATTACAGCAAGTGGCAAGATCTGCCTTTTAGTATGAATTTCTGTCTTTTTGGGCAGTGGCAGGTTGTGAATTGATCAGAGCATGAGTCCGATCTTTCTTGTTTCAATGCCTTGAAATGTCTTCCTCCTTTTGCTGCATCCTATTTGGAATTTGATCAGCAGCATCAAAGCAAGCTTGGATGGATCTGTTGCTCCTTGTATGCAGTGTGTGTTGTTGGGGCAGGGTAAGGTTTCATTGTGAAGGCTGGGTTTGAAGTGAGCTGTTTGGGTTTGAGGTGGGTTGTAAGCTTGAGCAGGGCTGCGAGGGGCGATGGTGCAAGTGGCCTGAGCTTGCCCTGCGGCGCCTTTGCAAAGGGCCAGCCTGTTTGAGTGGCAAGGCGCAGGTTGGAGCAGAAAGAGCAGGAAGTTGCGCACCGTTTGCACTGGCCGCAGGGAAAGGGGCCTCCCGCCGAACGGGGCGGCTGGCGCGGTTGGCAGCAGGGACACTGGGCGCTGCCAGCCCTCTTGCGGCTTCTCTTGCCTGTCTGCCCATCCTCCTTTCTGGGGGGGCTTTTGCTCCTCTTGCCTTCGCCCACAGCCTGGAAATCAAAGAATCCTCTTTCAATGTTTCCTTCCCGTCAGAAAGCTGGAAATGCCTGCGTCCAGCACAAAAATCGATTGGCCTAAGCAAATCCTTGCAAAGCCTCAAGAGCTGAGGAAAGGGCTGCCTTTGCCAGTGGGCTGCGGCGGGCTGCCAAGGCAGAGCTTGGAGGGAAATGCTCCTCTTTCCTACAGGCCAAAGGGGTGGGATAAATGTGTGGCTGTCTAGAATTCTACATTTCTTATTTCTACCTCTCTGCCTAACATTTATTTCCCTTGGGTTTTCCTGCAGAAATGTCTAGGGAATGGGATGGAAATTCAGTCAAATTAGGGAAGACACATGGTTAGACGTTTTCTACAACCCAGAATAATCTCTCTCTCTCTTTCTCTTTCTCTCTCTCTCTCTCACTCTTGCCAACCAAATTGCTCTTTGCTGGTAAGGAAAGTCTGAGGGGAGCCACAGCACTGGCAGCTGCATCTTGGGGAGTATGCTGGGATGCTAGAAAAACTGCCTGAAAATCTGCAACATCTCCCTGAAGACAGGGATTGCTGATGTCAGGAGGAGTTAAGTGGGGAATGAAGGGTGTGATTGGAGTCAGCAAAGGTGGCAGCCCTTGAGAAAGCCATCTGTAGAGAGTCCAAGGCCATTTGGGTGGTGGTGCAGCTTTTTTGGCTCAGAGTTAGGCTCCAGAATGGCGTATTTCAGGGCAGCAGCAGCAGAAGGAAGGCCTGGGCAGCATCTGCTGTGCCTTTCCCAGCACATGGGACGATGTGATCCTGGCAAAGCGGCATCTGGCATGGCTGGCCAGCAGGTTTTCTCCCCTTCTCCCAGTTTCTCCACCCTCCTGGCATGCCTGGATTTTCTTGCCCCTCACCTGAGCAAGAGTGCTAGCAACTCTATGCTCCTTTTTCCAGGTGTAGTAGTACTCCACACACTGTGCCACGGTCTTAGTCTGGATCTGTTGTGAAGAGAAAAAGAAGGAATCTAAAATTCCTTTGTAGGGTGCATTGGGGAAAAAGAAGAAGATGGAGTAAAGTAGGAAGTAAAATCATGAAGTAAATGGAGTAGGGTGTAAAATGAAATCAAGATGGAGAAAGAGAGGCATCGTGCAATGTAGTAAAGCGTGTATCATGCTAGGTGGTAGCACACGTAATGCACAGATCAACAAGAAATCCATCTAGCACAGGTCTTCTTTGCCGGGTTCACTGCAGTTATGCCAGCACAATGTCTTGTGGAAGCAGCAGCAGACGTGTGCGACAAGTCTGAGAGAATAAATCATCATATTGCAAAGGAGCTTGGAGAAAAGGGCTGGAGAGACAGGATCATCCTTTTCACACAGGCCTTTGATGTCCCGTTTTGTTCCTACTTGAGCAGTTTTGGTACTTGAGAAGAGAGAGACCGAAGGCCAGTGTTTGTTACCAGATAGAAGCAAGCTTTCCTCCTGATGATCTGCTGAGGTAAAGAATGTCCTGCGGCTTTACCTGCTTCTGGATGAGATGAAAATCCTTGCCGTAGGTGTGGAAAGCCTTTTGGAAGGAGTCCTTCTCCTCAGGTGTCCATCTGTCGGAGCCTGGCAATAAAAAGCAGCAGGTAAATGGATTCCTCGATCCACATGAAGTAGATCCCACTGGCCGCCGCAAGAAAATGGTTGCAGGCCATCATTGCCGTGTGAGTACACGTCTGCTCCCTCAGAAGGTGATGAAGACAAGAGCAGGCATTCCGCCGGGAAAAGGATTGGAAAAGAAGTAAAGCTGAAGGACTAGATGCTGGTGCTTTCCCCTGCCCCCGAGAAGAGAAGCCCTTGTGCTGGTGTTAAGCACAATTTGTTGAAGCAGAAACACTTGCCACAACACTGAAGGGGACGGCAGCATCTGTCAGTGAAGGAAGAAGCTCTGCTTTGCTTACCTGCGTAATGATAATCAGCCAAGGGATGGCCTTGAGCTGTTGCAGGCCCTCCTGAGAGCAACATCTCCAGAGCCTCCTGCAAGATCCAAGGGGAAAAGGCTTTAGGCGCCCCACCACATCCAAAATGAGCCGAAAAGCACAGATGCTGCCTTTCAGCTACTTTGCCTCTTCAGACATTCAAGCAACTGTATGCCATGTGGGTGAAAGCCTGGGATTTGATCCCAGTGCCTAGTTTTTGCTGCCCAGCCCTTTGATGCTGGTGCCCAAGAGTGGCATTTTGCTCCCCAAGCGAATGATTTTGCGGCTGCTGCAGCCAGGATGGCCTCAGCTGAGTGAGGCTTCTGGGAATTTCCTCTCCAAATGTCTTAGAGCAGCCAGAGCTGCAGGCGATTTCCAAGGCAGCAGGCTGCAGGAGCTTGCGCCGCCGCCTGCAGGAGGGAGATTCTCCCTGCTGGAGCCGTTTGGGCTCAGCCCTGCCGCAGCTGGAGGAGACACAGCAGGCAGCAGGTGCTCTGCTCCCTGTGAAGAGCCTTCATCAAGGAGCAGGCAGGAAAGGCTGTGCCAGTGGCCGGGCCTTGTGCATTGCCTGTGCCCTCTTCTGTGCGCCCACAGAGCGGCTTCTTACCGGAAGGCTGCCGCGTGCCTGGTGCAGGCAGTGCAGGGCGCGCTCCAGGTCAGCTGCTGGGCCGGCAATGCCACGGGAGCTGGCCATGTCCAGCAGTTGTCTTACTGCAAGCACAAGAAAAAGCCAGCCCAAGTCAGCCTTGAGGCCAGCAAGAGCAAAGGTTGCCATGCAAGGCGGAAGGAAAGGCCAGGAGCTAAAGGCAGCAGCTTGGAGAGCATGAAAAGGAGAGCAAAGACAGGGCCAGCTGAAGCAAGGGCCCCCGCAGTGCTGGCTCTCCCTTCAGAGCAGCTTCTTGTAGAAGAAGTGGAGGCCAATCTCCTCTCTTGCAGTGGCAAATGGGCCTGACCAATTTGGAGAGCAAGATGCTTGCTCTTTTTGCTGCTCTGCTGCAGAAGCAGAGCGTTCTCCTTGCCTCTAACACTTCTAGATGGGAAGATGGGCGAGACAGGGAGAGAAGCGGAGCCTGCAAAAAGCTGCCTTTCTATGCAAAAGGAGACTTGGAAAGATCCAAGTATGTCAGGGGTGGAAGAAAAGCTTGAAGAGAAGCTACCTCTGTCAGGTTTTTCCATGTCAGAGTCGTCTTCTCCCCAGGGCTTCCAGACCAGGGTTGCAGGCTCTTCATCCTCACTTGGTGCTCTGCTCTGCAGCTCTGGCAGCTCAGCCTGAAAGTCGCTGCCAACATTGATGTGCCTAAAGGAAGAAAGAGGTGAAGGTAAGATAGGCAAGTGCTCGAGAGAGCCTTGCTGTGGATGCAGAGGCTTGAAGCAATCCCAGCCTGACTCTGAAAGAGCAGTTCTCCTCCTGGCCATTCCTCCAGTTTGCTGTCCTTTAAGCCTAGGCCAAAACTCACGGCTGATTGTTGTCTCTTGCTTTCCTTTTCATTGTGCCTCTCCTTTCCACCTGCAAAAGATCCAAACAATGCTCCAGTTAGAAATGGTTCCGCCCAGGATGTGTCAGTAGCCTTCCTTCTCGACCTCATCGTTGCAAAGCCTGAGCTCCTCTGTGCCAGCTCCTTTCTTTTTGCTGTCATTGCCATGCTTTTGAGGTGGAATTGCCTAGGCAGGAGCCTCTAGCAGTCAGCAGCTTCCTGAGGAGGGGAAGCAGAAGGCCATGCACTACTCTCTTCAGTCCTGGGGCCACTGGCAGGAGCCAAGAGAATGGGCTGCAAGATGTGGCAGTGCAGGCTTCGGGTGGATAGAAGGAAAAGGCTCTTCACGCAGAGGGTGCTTGGCCACTGGAACAGGCTCTCCAGGGAAGGGGTGCCAGCAGCAAGGCTGACTGAGCTCCAAAAGTGTTTGGACAGCGCTCTTGGGCATGTGATTGTTGAGGCTGCCCCAGGCAGGCCCTGGAGTTGGGCTCAGTGATCTTTGAGAATCCCTTGCAAGCCAGAAAATTCTCTGGTACTGTGATTGTGTTCTTGAGAAGATGGCATTTCACAGCTGCCCCTGAGCATGAGGTAGAAGCAGCCCTACATGCATTGAAAGAAGTATCTACAGGATATGAAAATAGAATGTATCTATCAGAGATGTAACTATGTGAGCACATAAGGATTGCTGATAGCAGATGATTTTTGAAGTTGAACACCTGTGTTTGAGGACAAGGCCAGTGAAATGCTTGCATGGCCTGAATGAGAGGGATCCCAGAGGAGAAGTGCCATCATTCTGGTTTTTGCAGCTTTGGAGCAGGTGTGAGCTGAGTCAGGGCATAAGGGGATTTGTTGACACTGAAGCCCTGAACTCCTCAGGCATGACCAATTTGTTTTGGGGTCACCACAAGCTAGGTTTAGGACTGCAATGGGTGCCAGGATCTTTGAAGCAGGTGATGCGTGGAGGAGGATCTGCAACTGCACTGGGACAGCTCTCTACGTCCTCTATGGAAAGGTCTGTGTTTGCCTGGGAGGCAACACGATTCCTTCAGAAGCTGCAGCCCGCTTTGACGTGGAAGGTGGCGTGGGGAAAGTGAGCACGCAGCCTGTGTGTGGTGGTTGGTGGGAGAGGCAGCTGGAGCCTGGTGCCCTTGTGTTAGTGCTTTGAGGGCAAGTGGGGATTTTCTTACCTTTGAGGATCCCCAAGTGCTGTGGGATGCCTGGAGGCAGCCGAGGAGACGAGGATGTGGGTGCAGAGGCCGGGTGTGGCGCTGAGTGCAGGAGGTGGCTGGTCAGGGACAGCCCAGGAGCTGATCGTGCAGCTGCTGCTCCAGCGCTGCTCCAGCAGCGTTCCACCAAGGGCCGCAGGAGCAGGAGACAACGACAGTTGCTATGGGCACAGCCCAACATTCCATGTAGAACCCCAGGGGAGCCATGGGAGAGAAAGAGGCATGGGCCACCTCTGTCCCTTTTACTTCTGCTGCTGCAAGCTTGCTCTGAGAGCCTTGCCATTGGGTTTTTCTCCTGAGTGGTCTGAGGAGACGGGCAAAAGCAGTGCAGGGACAGCCCTGGCTCTTCTCGGTGCTTCTCTGCAAGGTGTCTCCAGCTGAACGTGCCCAGGAGGCTGTCTGTGTCCAAGGGCCCAGAACCTCATCTCCTGCCCTGGAGAACCAGCAGGACTCCTCCCGCTGGCTCTCCTCCAGCTCTGAGAGGAGCTAGAATTTGCAAGTTGTTCGGCCGAGAGGCAACTCCAAAGCTTCCTCTCCAAGTGGAGGCATTCATGCTGCCCCCTTTCTCAAATCTCCTTTTGGTGCCCAATAATGTGGCTTGATGTTTTCCCTCCTTTGGCCTCTGAGCTGGTCACTCACCTCATCACTCCTTCCTTGAAACTTAGAGAAACAGCATGTTTCTCAGGGGAACTGATGGGGACACACAGACAGGGACAGCACGGTGGCATTTCTGTAGCAAACATGAATGCAGACTTTGTATATCCCTCTTCCAGCTCCCTTGGAGAAACTAGCTGTTTGTCTCAAAAGACTCAGGGATTCCTCTAACAAAGGAACGCTGATGGAATTATCTTTCCACACTGATGGCCTTGGCATTTCTTGTAATACTTAGATGGCAGATAGGATAAAACCCAGCCAGTTTTGCTGCTTCCCGGCCTTTAGTTAAGGCAAAGCAAATCTTGCTTCAGTCCCAATCTTGCTTCCTTGCCAGGCTGCATGTTGCCCACAGGGCAGCAAAGTGAGGGGGCAGCTGTAACAAGTGCCACTGCAAGGCAGATACTTTGTAGGCTCCAAGGCCCAGCTGCACTGGCTCCATCAGACAAGGGCAAGCTTCCCTGCGCTTCCCAGAAGCAGCCTGGCAATTGCCCCCTCCCTGGCCCCCTCTCCACCCTGCACAGCCCCTGCCACCAAAGCCTTGCTGGGCAGTGCCATTTGCTGGGCTAGACGAAAGAGGGAGTTTGCTTCTTCTTTCGTGCAAATACCTAAGCTGGGGGAAGCCAGAGAGAGGATAATGATCCCAGCAGCTGTGCTTTAGCTAAGGAGATTGGTGGAGGCCCAGAGCGGGAGAGGGGTCCTTTCAAGAGAAACTGAAACTGAACTACTGATGCCTTTGTGGTGCATGGGATATGAATTGGACAGAATTGGAGGGGTTCTAGAAAGGTCTTCCAAGGTGGTCAGGTGCATCAGTGCCCCAAAATGAAACAAAGTTATGTTGCTGGGCTACAAAAAGGACTAAAGCTGTTGCTTTTAGGGCAGAAATGATGGTGAGAGCAGAGCACTCATTTTGATCCAATTCATTGAATTAAACAAAGCCTCCCTTTCCACTGGCAGCTGAGATTTGTAGGAATCAAAGGATGAAGCGCCAGCGTTCTTTCCCTGGCAGGAAAGGAGACACACCTTTGCCAGTCCTGCCAGCTGAGCAAGGGGCCGGGCCTTGGGGAGGTGGTGCGTGCCCAGATTCTCCTCTCAGGGCAAGTGCCGTCTTTGATTGCCGCAGTGATTTCATACAGACCAAAAGACAAAGTGGAACAAACATGGTTTAATGATAAAGACAGATTGTGTCTCAACAAAGGCAAAATGACAAAAGACAGAGCATAGCCAACACTAAGCCTCTTCCATTGACTGATCAATCTAATCCTACTAATGAATCTTGAATAATACTCATGTACCTTAACTAAGAAATTGAGGAGATTCCTATCATGTAAACTAACTAAATAGAATTTCAGCAAGTCTAAAAGCTTAAAAACCAGTCCTATTCCTATCTAGTCCTATTGACGCCTAAGCCTTGCTAGGCCTGGCTGGACAAGCTGCAGGCTTGTCTAATTTGGTCTTTTCTTCTTGGCGAGAGGCTCTGCTTCTTTGCGAGGGCGATGTCTTCTCCTGTGTTTGTTCCTTTCCTGCATGGTTTCAAACACCCTGGAAGATAGGAAACAAACCATCCATTGTTCAATTTAGTACACACCATTACAGCAAGTGGCAAGATCTGCCTTTTAGTATGAATTTCTGTCTTTTTGGGCAGTGGCAGGTTGTGAATTGATCAGAGCATGAGTCCGATCTTTCTTGTTTCAATGCCTTGAAATGTCTTCCTCCTTTTGCTGCATCCTATTTGGAATTTGATCAGCAGCATCAAAGCAAGCTTGGATGGATCTGTTGCTCCTTGTATGCAGTGTGTGTTGTTGGGGCAGGGTAAGGTTTCACTGTGAAGGCTGGGTTTGAAGTGAGCTGTTTGGGTTTGAGGTGGGTTGTAAGCTTGAGCAGGGCTGCGAGGGGCGATGGTGCAAGTGGCCTGAGCTTGCCCTGCGGCGCCTTTGCAAAGGGTCAGCCTGTTTGAGTGGCAAGGCGCAGGTTGGAGCAGAGAGAGCAGGAAGTTGCGCACCGTTTGCACTGGCCGCAGGGAAAGGGGCCTCCCACCGAACGGGGCGGCTGGCGCGGTTGGCAGCAGGGACACTGGGCGCTGCCAGCCCTCTTGCGGCTTCTCTTGCCTGTCTGCCCATCCTCCTTTCTGGGGGGGCTTCTGCTCCTCTTGCCTTCGCCCACAGCCTGGAAATCAAAGAATCCTCTTTCAATGTTTCCTTCCCGTCAGAAAGCTGGAAATGCCTGCGTCCAGCACAAAAATCGATTGGCCTAAGCAAATCCTTGCAAAGCCTCAAGAGCTGAGGAAAGGGCTGCCTTTGCCAGTGGGCTGCGGCGGGCTGCCAAGGCAGAGCTTGGAGGGAAATGCTCCTCTTTCCTACAGGCCAAAGGGGTGGGATAAATGTGTGGCTGTCTAGAATTCTACATTTCTTATTTCTACCTCTCTGCCTAACATTTATTTCCCTTGGGTTTTCCTGCAGAAATGTCTAGGGAATGGGATGGAAATTCAGTCAAATTAGGGAAGACACATGGTTAGACGTTTTCTACAACCCAGAATAATCTCTCTCTCTCTTTCTCTTTCTCTCTCTCTCTCTCACTCTTGCCAACCAAATTGCTCTTTGCTGGTAAGGAAAGTCTGAGGGGAGCCACAGCACTGGCAGCTGCATCTTGGGGAGTATGCTGGGATGCTAGAAAAACTGCCTGAAAATCTGCAACATCTCCCTGAAGACAGGGATTGCTGATGTCAGGAGGAGTTAAGTGGGGAATGAAGGGTGTGATTGGAGTCAGCAAAGGTGGCAGCCCTTGAGAAAGCCATCTGTAGAGAGTGCAAGGCCATTTGGGTGGTGGTGCGGCTTTTTTGGCTCAGAGTTAGGCTCCAGAATGGCGTATTTCAGGGCAGCAGCAGCAGAAGGAAGGCCTGGGCAGCATCTGCTGTGCCTTTCCCAGCACATGGGACGATGTGATCCTGGCAAAGCGGCGTCTGGCATGGCTGGCCAGCAGGTTTTCTCCCCTTCTCCCAGTTTCTCCACCCTCCTGGCATGCCTGGATTTTCTTGCCCCTCACCTGAGCAAGAGTGCTAGCAACTCTATGCTCCTTTTTCCAGGTGTAGTAGTACTCCACACACTGTGCCACGGTCTTAGTCTGGATCTGTTGTGAAGAGAAAAAGAAGGAATCTAAAATTCCTTTGTAGGGTGCATTGGGGATAAAGAAGAAGATGGAGTAAAGTAGGAAGTAAAATCATGAAGTAAATGGAGTAGGGTGTAAAATGAAATCAAGATGGAGAAAGAGAGGCATCGTGCAATGTAGTAAAGCGTGTATCATGCTAGGTGGTAGCACACGTAATGCACAGATCAACAAGAAATCCATCTAGTACAGGTCTTCTTTGCCGGGTTCACTGCAGTTATGCCAGCACAATGTCTTGTGGAAGCAGCAGCAGACGTGTGCGACAAGTCTGAGAGAATAAATCATCATATTGCAAAGGAGCTTGGAGAAAAGGGCTGGAGAGACAGGATCATCCTTTTCACACAGGCCTTTGATGTCCCGTTTTGTTCCTACTTGAGCAGTTTTGGTACTTGAGAAGAGAGAGACCGAAGGCCAGTGTTTGTTACCAGATAGAAGCAAGCTTTCCTCCTGATGATCTGCTGAGGTAAAGAATGTCCTGCGGCTTTACCTGCTTCTGGATGAGATGAAAATCCTTGCCGTAGGTGTGGAAAGCCTTTTGGAAGGAGTCCTTCTCCTCAGGTGTCCATCTGTCGGAGCCTGGCAATAAAAAGCAGCAGGTAAATGGATCCCTCGATCCACATGAAGTAGATCCCACTGGCCGCCGCAAGAAAATGGTTGCAGGCCATCATTGCCGTGTGAGTACACGTCTGCTCCCTCAGAAGGTGATGAAGACAAGAGCAGGCATTCCGCCGGGAAAAGGATTGGAAAAGAAGTAAAGCTGAAGGACTAGATGCTGGTGCTTTCCCCTGCCCCCGAGAAGAGAAGCCCTTGTGCTGGTGTTAAGCACAATTTGTTGAAGCAGAAACACTTGCCACAACACTGAAGGGGACGGCAGCATCTGTCAGTGAAGGAAGAAGCTCTGCTTTGCTTACCTGCGTAATGATAATCAGCCAAGGGATGGCCTTGAGCTGTTGCAGGCCCTCCTGAGAGCAACATCTCCAGAGCCTCCTGCAAGATCCAAGGGGAAAAGGCTTTAGGCGCCCCACCACATCCAAAATGAGCCGAAAAGCACAGATGCTGCCTTTCAGCTACTTTGCCTCTTCAGACATTCAAGCAACTGTATGCCATGTGGGTGAAAGCCTGGGATTTGATCCCAGTGCCTAGTTTTTGCTGCCCAGCCCTTTGATGCTGGTGCCCAAGAGTGGCATTTTGCTCCCCAAGCGAATGATTTTGCGGCTGCTGCAGCCAGAATGGCCTCAGCTGAGTGAGGCTTCTGGGAATTTCCTCTCCAAATGTCTTAGAGCAGCCAGAGCTGCAGGCGATTTCCAAGGCAGCAGGCTGCAGGAGCTTGCGCCGCCGCCTGCAGGAGGGAGATTCTCCCTGCTGGAGCCGTTTGGGCTCAGCCCTGCCGCAGCTGGAGGAGACACAGCAGGCAGCAGGTGCTCTGCTCCCTGTGAAGAGCCTTCATCAAGGAGCAGGCAGGAAAGGCTGTGCCAGTGGCCGGGCCTTGTGCATTCCCTGTGCCCTCTTCTGTGCGCCCACAGAGCGGCTTCTTACCGGAAGGCTGCCGCGTGCCTGGTGCAGGCAGTGCAGGGCGCGCTCCAGGTCAGCTGCTGGGCCGGCAATGCCACGGGAGCTGGCCATGTCCAGCAGTTGTCTTACTGCAAGCACAAGAAAAAGCCAGCCCAAGTCAGCCTTGAGGCCAGCAAGAGCAAAGGTTGCCATGCAAGGCGGAAGGAAAGGCCAGGAGCTAAAGGCAGCAGCTTGGAGAGCATGAAAAGGAGAGCAAAGACAGGGCCAGCTGAAGCAAGGGCCCCCGCAGTGCTGGCTCTCCCTTCAGAGCAGCTTCTTGTAGAAGAAGTGGAGGCCAATCTCCTCTCTTGCAGTGGCAAATGGGCCTGAGCAATTTGGAGAGCAAGATGCTTGCTCTTTTTGCTGCTCTGCTGCAGAAGCAGAGCGTTCTCCTTGCCTCTAACACTTCTAGATGGGAAGATGGGCGAGACAGGGAGAGAAGCGGAGCCTGCAAAAAGCTGCCTTTCTATGCAAAAGGAGACTTGGAAAGATCCAAGTATGTCAGGGGTGGAAGAAAAGCTTGAAGAGAAGCTACCTCTGTCAGGTTTTTCCATGTCAGAGTCGTCTTCTCCCCAGGGCTTCCAGACCAGGGTTGCAGGCTCTTCATCCTCACTTGGTGCTCTGCTCTGCAGCTCTGGCAGCTCAGCCTGAAAGTCGCTGCCAACATTGATGTGCCTAAAGGAAGAAAGAGGTGAAGGTAAGATAGACAAGTGCTCGAGAGAGCCTTGCTGTGGATGCAGAGGCTTGAAGCAATCCCAGCCTGACTCTGAAAGAGCAGTTCTCCTCCTGGCCATTCCTCCAGTTTGCTGTCCTTTAAGCCTAGGCCAAAACTCACGGCTGATTGTTGCCTCTTGCTTTCCTTTTCATTGTGCCTCTCCTTTCCACCTGCAAAAGATCCAAACAATGCTCCAGTTAGAAATGGTTCCGCCCAGGATGTGTCAGTAGCCTTCCTTCTCGACCTCATCGTTGCAAAGCCTGAGCTCCTCTGTGCCAGCTCCTTTCTTTTTGCTGTCATTGCCGTGCTTTTGAGGTGGAATTGCCTAGGCAGGAGCCTCTAGCAGTCAGCAGCTTCCTGAGGAGGGGAAGCAGAAGGCCATGCACTACTCTCTTCAGTCCTGGGGCCACTGGCAGGAGCCAAGAGAATGGGCTGCAAGATGTGGCAGTGCAGGCTTCGGGTGGATAGAAGGAAAAGGCTCTTCACGCAGAGGGTGCTTGGCCACTGGAACAGGCTCTCCAGGGAAGGGGTGCCAGCAGCAAGGCTGACTGAGCTCCAAAAGTGTTTGGACAGCGCTCTTGGGCATGTGATTGTTGAGGCTGCCCCAGGCAGGCCCTGGAGTTGGGCTCAGTGATCTTTGAGAATCCCTTGCAAGCCAGAAAATTCTCTGGTACTGTGATTGTGTTCTTGAGAAGATGGCATTTCACAGCTGCCCCTGAGCATGAGGTAGAAGCAGCCCTACATGCATTGAAAGAAGTATCTACAGGATATGAAAATAGAATGTATCTATCAGAGATGTAACTATGTGAGCACATAAGGATTGCTGATAGCAGATGATTTTTGAAGTCAACACCTGTGTTTGAGGACAAGGCCAGTGAAATGCTTGCATGGCCTGAATGAGAGGGATCCCAGAGGAGAAGTGCCATCATTCTGGTTTTTGTAGCTTTGGAGCAGGTGTGAGCTGAGTCAGGGCATAAGGGGATTTGTTGACACTGAAGCCCTGAACTCCTCAGGCATGACCAATTTGTTTTGGGGTCACCACAAGCTAGGTTTAGGACTGCAATGGGTGCCAGGATCTTTGAAGCAGGTGATGCGTGGAGGAGGATCTGCAACTGCACTGGGACAGCTCTCTACGTCCTCTATGGAAAGGTCTGTGTTTGCCTGGGAGGCAACACGATTCCTTCAGAAGCTGCAGCCCGCTTTGACGTGGAAGGTGGCGTGGGGAAAGTGAGCACGCAGCCTGTGTGTGGTGGTTGGTGGGAGAGGCAGCTGGAGCCTGGTGCCCTTGTGTTAGTGCTTTGAGGGCAAGTGGGGATTTTCTTACCTTTGAGGATGCCCAAGTGCTGTGGGATGCCTGGAGGCAGCCGAGGAGACGAGGATGTGGGTGCAGAGGCCGGGTGTGGCGCTGAGTGCAGGAGGTGGCTGGTCAGGGACAGCCCAGGAGCTGATCGTGCAGCTGCTGCTCCAGCGCTGCTCCAGCAGCGTTCCACCAAGGGCCGCAGGAGCAGGAGACAACGACAGTTGCTATGGGCACAGCCCAACATTCCATGTAGAACCCCAGGGGAGCCATGGGAGAGAAAGAGGCATGGGCCACCTCTGTCCCTTTTACTTCTGCTGCTGCAAGCTTGCTCTGAGAGCCTTGCCATTGGGTTTTTCTCCTGAGTGGTCTGAGGAGACGGGCAAAAGCAGTGCAGGGACAGCCCTGGCTCTTCTCGGTGCTTCTCTGCAAGGTGTCTCCAGCTGAACGTGCCCAGGAGGCTGTCTGTGTCCAAGGGCCCAGAACCTCATCTCCTGCCCTGGAGAACCAGCAGGACTCCTCCCGCTGGCTCTCCTCCAGCTCTGAGAGGAGCTAGAATTTGCAAGTTGTTCGGCCGAGAGGCAACTCCAAAGCTTCCTCTCCAAGTGGAGGCATTCATGCTGCCCCCTTTCTCAAATCTCCTTTTGGTGCCCAATAATGTGGCTTGATGTTTTCCCTCCTTTGGCCTCTGAGCTGGTCACTCACCTCATCACTCCTTCCTTGAAACTTAGAGAAACAGCATGTTTCTCAGGGGAACTGATGGGGACACACAGACAGGGACAGCACGGTGGCATTTCTGTAGCAAACATGAATGCAGACTTTGTATATCCCTCTTCCAGCTCCCTTGGAGAAACTAGCTGTTTGTCTCAAAAGACTCAGGGATTCCTCTAACAAAGGAACTCTGATGGAATTATCTTTCCACACTGATGGCCTTGGCATTTCTTGTAATACTTAGATGGCAGATAGGATAAAACCCAGCCAGTTTTGCTGCTTCCCGGCCTTTAGTTAAGGCAAAGCAAATCTTGCTTCAGTCCCAATCTTGCTTCCTTGCCAGGCTGCATGTTGCCCACAGGGCAGCAAAGTGAGGGGGCAGCTGTAACAAGTGCCACTGCAAGGCAGATACTTTGTAGGCTCCAAGGCCCAGCTGCACTGGCTCCATCAGACAAGGGCAAGCTTCCCTGCGCTTCCCAGAAGCAGCCTGGCAATTGCCCCCTCCCTGGCCCCCTCTCCACCCTGCACAGCCCCTGCCACCAAAGCCTTGCTGGGCAGTGCCATTTGCTGGGCTAGACGAAAGAGGGAGTTTGCTTCTTCTTTCGTGCAAATACCTAAGCTGGGGGAAGCCAGAGAGAGGATAATGATCCCAGCAGCTGTGCTTTAGCTAAGGAGATTGGTGGAGGCCCAGAGCGGGAGAGGGGTCCTTTCAAGAGAAACTGAAACTGAACTACTGATGCCTTTGTGGTGCATGGGATATGAATTGGACAGAATTGGAGGGGTTCTAGAAAGGTCTTCCAAGGTGGTCAGGTGCATCAGTGCCCCAAAATGAAACAAAGTTATGTTGCTGGGCTACAAAAAGGACTAAAGCTGTTGCTTTTAGGGCAGAAATGATGGTGAGAGCAGAGCACTCATTTTGATCCAATTCATTGAATTAAACAAAGCCTCCCTTTCCACTGGCAGCTGAGATTTGTAGGAATCAAAGGATGAAGCGCCAGCGTTCTTTCCCTGGCAGGAAAGGAGACACACCTTTGCCAGTCCTGCCAGCTGAGCAAGGGGCCGGGCCTTGGGGAGGTGGTGCGTGCCCAGATTCTCCTCTCAGGGCAAGTGCCGTCTTTGATTGCCGCAGTGATTTCATACAGACCAAAAGACAAAGTGGAACAAACATGGTTTAATGATAAAGACAGATTGTGTCTCAACAAAGGCAAAATGACAAAAGACAGAGCATAGCCAACACTAAGCCTCTTCCATTGACTGATCAATCTAATCCTACTAATGAATCTTGAATAATACTCATGTACCTTAACTAAGAAATTGAGGAGATTCCTATCATGTAAACTAACTAAATAGAATTTCAGCAAGTCTAAAAGCTTAAAAACCAGTCCTATTCCTATCTAGTCCTATTGACGCCTAAGCCTTGCTAGGCCTGGCTGGACAAGCTGCAGGCTTGTCTAATTTGGTCTTTTCTTCTTGGCGAGAGGCTCTGCTTCTTTGCGAGGGCGATGTCTTCTCCTGTGTTTGTTCCTTTCCTGCATGGTTTCAAACACCCTGGAAGATAGGAAACAAACCATCCATTGTTCAATTTAGTACACACCATTACAGCAAGTGGCAAGATCTGCCTTTTAGTATGAATTTCTGTCTTTTTGGGCAGTGGCAGGTTGTGAATTGATCAGAGCATGAGTCCGATCTTTCTTGTTTCAATGCCTTGAAATGTCTTCCTCCTTTTGCTGCATCCTATTTGGAATTTGATCAGCAGCATCAAAGCAAGCTTGGATGGATCTGTTGCTCCTTGTATGCAGTGTGTGTTGTTGGGGCAGGGTAAGGTTTCATTGTGAAGGCTGGGTTTGAAGTGAGCTGTTTGGGTTTGAGGTGGGTTGAAGCTTGAGCAGGGCTGCGAGGGGCGATGGTGCAAGTGGCCTGAGCTTGCCCAGCGGCGCCTTTGCAAAGGGTCAGCCTGTTTGAGTGGCAAGGCGCAGGTTGGAGCAGAAAGAGCAGGAAGTTGCGCACCGTTTGCACTGGCCGCAGGGAAAGGGGCCTCCCGCCGAACGGGGCGGCTGGCGCGGTTGGCAGCAGGGACACTGGGCGCTGCCAGCCCTCTTGCGGCTTCTCTTCCCTGTCTGCCCATCCTCCTTTCTGGGGGGGCTTTTGCTCCTCTTGCCTTCGCCCACAGCCTGGAAATCAAAGAATCCTCTTTCAATGTTTCCTTCCCGTCAGAAAGCTGGAAATGCCTGCGTCCAGCACAAAAATCGATTGGCCTAAGCAAATCCTTGCAAAGCCTCAAGAGCTGAGGAAAGGGCTGCCTTTGCCAGTGGGCTGTGGCGGGCTGCCAAGGCAGAGCTTGGAGGGAAATGCTCCTCTTTCCTACAGGCCAAAGGGGTGGGATAAATGTGTGGCTGTCTAGAATTCTACATTTCTTATTTCTACCTCTCTGCCTAACATTTATTTCCCTTGGGTTTTCCTGCAGAAATGTCTAGGGAATGGGATGGAAATTCAGTCAAATTGGGGAAGACACATGGTTAGACGTTTTCTACAACCCAGAATAATCTCTCTCTCTCTTTCTCTTTCTCTCTCTCTCTCTCACTCTTGCCAACCAAATTGCTCTTTGCTGGTAAGGAAAGTCTGAGGGGAGCCACAGCACTGGCAGCTGCATCTTGGGGAGTATGCTGGGATGCTAGAAAAACTGCCTGAAAATCTGCAACATCTCCCTGAAGACAGGGATTGCTGATGTCAGGAGGAGTGAAGTGGGGAATGAAGGGTGTGATTGGAGTCAGCAAAGGTGGCAGCCCTTGAGAAAGCCATCTGTAGAGAGTGCAAGGCCATTTGGGTGGTGGTGCGGCTTTTTTGGCTCAGAGTTAGGCTCCAGAATGGCGTATTTCAGGGCAGCAGCAGCAGAAGGAAGGCCTGGGCAGCATCTGCTGTGCCTTTCCCAGCACATGGGACGATGTGATCCTGGCAAAGCGGCGTCTGGCATGGCTGGCCAGCAGGTTTTCTCCCCTTCTCCCAGTTTCTCCACCCTCCTGGCATGCCTGGATTTTCTTGCCCCTCACCTGAGCAAGAGTGCTAGCAACTCTATGCTCCTTTTTCCAGGTGTAGTAGTACTCCACACACTGTGCCACGGTCTTAGTCTGGATCTGTTGTGAAGAGAAAAAGAAGGAATCTAAAATTCCTTTGTAGGGTGCATTGGGGAAAAAGAAGAAGATGGAGTAAAGTAGGAAGTAAAATCATGAAGTAAATGGAGTAGGGTGTAAAATGAAATCAAGATGGAGAAAGAGAGGCATCGTGCAATGTAGTAAAGCGTGTATCATGCTAGGTGGTAGCACACGTAATGCACAGATCAACAAGAAATCCATCTAGCACAGGTCTTCTTTGCCGGGTTCACTGCAGTTATGCCAGCACAATGTCTTGTGGAAGCAGCAGCAGACGTGTGCGACAAGTCTGAGAGAATAAATCATCATATTGCAAAGGAGCTTGGAGAAAAGGGCTGGAGAGACAGGATCATCCTTTTCACACAGGCCTTTGATGTCCCGTTTTGTTCCTACTTGAGCAGTTTTGGTACTTGAGAAGAGAGAGACCGAAGGCCAGTGTTTGTTACCAGATAGAAGCAAGCTTTCCTCCTGATGATCTGCTGAGGTAAAGAATGTCCTGCGGCTTTACCTGCTTCTGGATGAGATGAAAATCCTTGCCGTAGGTGTGGAAAGCCTTTTGGAAGGAGTCCTTCTCCTCAGGTGTCCATCTGTCGGAGCCTGGCAATAAAAAGCAGCAGGTAAATGGATCCCTCGATCCACATGAAGTAGATCCCACTGGCCGCCGCAAGAAAATGGTTGCAGGCCATCATTGCCGTGTGAGTACACGTCTGCTCCCTCAGAAGGTGATGAAGACAAGAGCAGGCATTCCGCCGGGAAAAGGATTGGAAAAGAAGTAAAGCTGAAGGACTAGATGCTGGTGCTTTCCCCTGCCCCCGAGAAGAGAAGCCCTTGTGCTGGTGTTAAGCACAATTTGTTGAAGCAGAAACACTTGCCACAACACTGAAGGGGACGGCAGCATCTGTCAGTGAAGGAAGAAGCTCTGCTTTGCTTACCTGCGTAATGATAATCAGCCAAGGGATGGCCTTGAGCTGTTGCAGGCCCTCCTGAGAGCAACATCTCCAGAGCCTCCTGCAAGATCCAAGGGGAAAAGGCTTTAGGCGCCCCACCACATCCAAAATGAGCCGAAAAGCACAGATGCTGCCTTTCAGCTACTTTGCCTCTTCAGACATTCAAGCAACTGTATGCCATGTGGGTGAAAGCCTGGGATTTGATCCCAGTGCCTAGTTTTTGCTGCCCAGCCCTTTGATGCTGGTGCCCAAGAGTGGCATTTTGCTCCCCAAGCGAATGATTTTGCGGCTGCTGCAGCCAGAATGGCCTCAGCTGCGTGAGGCTTCTGGGAATTTCCTCTCCAAATGTCTTAGAGCAGCCAGAGCTGCAGGCGATTTCCAAGGCAGCAGGCTGCAGGAGCTTGCACCGCCGCCTGCAGGAGGGAGATTCTCCCTGCTGGAGCCGTTTGGGCTCAGCCCTGCCGCAGCTGGAGGAGACACAGCAGGCAGCAGGTGCTCTGCTCCCTGTGAAGAGCCTTCATCAAGGAGCAGGCAGGAAAGGCTGTGCCAGTGGCCGGGCCTTGTGCATTCCCTGTGCCCTCTTCTGTGCGCCCACAGAGCGGCTTCTTACCGGAAGGCTGCCGCGTGCCTGGTGCAGGCAGTGCAGGGCGCGCTCCAGGTCAGCTGCTGGGCCGGCAATGCCACGGGAGCTGGCCATGTCCAGCAGTTGTCTTACTGCAAGCACAAGAAAAAGCCAGCCCAAGTCAGCCTTGAGGCCAGCAAGAGCAAAGGTTGCCATGCAAGGCGGAAGGAAAGGCCAGGAGCTAAAGGCAGCAGCTTGGAGAGCATGAAAAGGAGAGCAAAGACAGGGCCAGCTGAAGCAAGGGCCCCCGCAGTGCTGGCTCTCCCTTCAGAGCAGCTTCTTGTAGAAGAAGTGGAGGCCAATCTCCTCTCTTGCAGTGGCAAATGGGCCTGAGCAATTTGGAGAGCAAGATGCTTGCTCTTTTTGCTGCTCTGCTGCAGAAGCAGAGCGTTCTCCTTGCCTCTAACACTTCTAGATGGGAAGATGGGCGAGACAGGGAGAGAAGCGGAGCCTGCAAAAAGCTGCCTTTCTATGCAAAAGGAGACTTGGAAAGATCCAAGTATGTCAGGGGTGGAAGAAAAGCTTGAAGAGAAGCTACCTCTGTCAGGTTTTTCCATGTCAGAGTCGTCTTCTCCCCAGGGCTTCCAGACCAGGGTTGCAGGCTCTTCATCCTCACTTGGTGCTCTGCTCTGCAGCTCTGGCAGCTCAGCCTGAAAGTCGCTGCCAACATTGATGTGCCTAAAGGAAGAAAGAGGTGAAGGTAAGATAGGCAAGTGCTCGAGAGAGCCTTGCTGTGGATGCAGAGGCTTGAAGCAATCCCAGCCTGACTCTGAAAGAGCAGTTCTCCTCCTGGCCATTCCTCCAGTTTGCTGTCCTTTAACCCTAGGCCAAAACTCACGGCTGATTGTTGCCTCTTGCTTTCCTTTTCATTGTGCCTCTCCTTTCCACCTGCAAAAGATCCAAACAATGCTCCAGTTAGAAATGGTTCCGCCCAGGATGTGTCAGTAGCCTTCCTTCTCGACCTCATCGTTGCAAAGCCTGAGCTCCTCTGTGCCAGCTCCTTTCTTTTTGCTGTCATTGCCATGCTTTTGAGGTGGAATTGCCTAGGCAGGAGCCTCTAGCAGTCAGCAGCTTCCTGAGGAGGGGAAGCAGAAGGCCATGCACTACTCTCTTCAGTCCTGGGGCCACTGGCAGGAGCCAAGAGAATGGGCTGCAAGATGTGGCAGTGCAGGCTTCGGGTGGATAGAAGGAAAAGGCTCTTCACGCAGAGGGTGCTTGGCCACTGGAACAGGCTCTCCAGGGAAGGGGTGCCAGCAGCAAGGCTGACTGAGCTCCAAAAGTGTTTGGACAGCGCTCTTGGGCATGTGATTGTTGAGGCTGCCCCAGGCAGGCCCTGGAGTTGGGCTCAGTGATCTTTGAGAATCCCTTGCAAGCCAGAAAATTCTCTGGTACTGTGATTGTGTTCTTGAGAAGATGGCATTTCACAGCTGCCCCTGAGCATGAGGTAGAAGCAGCCCTACATGCATTGAAAGAAGTATCTACAGGATATGAAAATAGAATGTATCTATCAGAGATGTAACTATGTGAGCACATAAGGATTGCTGATGGCAGATGATATTTGAAGTTGAACACCTGTGTTTGAGGACAAGGCCAGTGAAATGCTTGCATGGCCTGAATGAGAGGGATCCCAGAGGAGAAGTGCCATCATTCTGGTTTTTGTAGCTTTGGAGCAGGTGTGAGCTGAGTCAGGGCATAAGGGGATTTGTTGACACTGAAGCCCTGAACTCCTCAGGCATGACCAATTTGTTTTGGGGTCACCACAAGCTAGGTTTAGGACTGCAATGGGTGCCAGGATCTTTGAAGCAGGTGATGCGTGGAGGAGGATCTGCAACTGCACTGGGACAGCTCTCTACGTCCTCTATGGAAAGGTCTGTGTTTGCCTGGGAGGCAACACGATTCCTTCAGAAGCTGCAGCCCGCTTTGACGTGGAAGGTGGCGTGGGGAAAGTGAGCACGCAGCCTGTGTGTGGTGGTTGGTGGGAGAGGCAGCTGGAGCCTGGTGCCCTTGTGTTAGTGCTTTGAGGGCAAGTGGGGATTTTCTTACCTTTGAGGATCCCCAAGTGCTGTGGGGATGCCTGGAGGCAGCCGAGGAGACGAGGATGTGGGTGCAGAGGCCGGGTGTGGCGCTGAGTGCAGGAGGTGGCTGGTCAGGGACAGCCCAGGAGCTGATCGTGCAGCTGCTGCTCCAGCGCTGCTCCAGCAGCGTTCCACCAAGGGCCGCAGGAGCAGGAGACAACGACAGTTGCTATGGGCACAGCCCAACATTCCATGTAGAACCCCAGGGGAGCCATGGGAGAGAAAGAGGCATGGGCCACCTCTGTCCCTTTTACTTCTGCTGCTGCAAGCTTGCTCTGAGAGCCTTGCCATTGGGTTTTTCTCCTGAGTGGTCTGAGGAGACGGGCAAAAGCAGTGCAGGGACAGCCCTGGCTCTTCTCGGTGCTTCTCTGCAAGGTGTCTCCAGCTGAACGTGCCCAGGAGGCTGTCTGTGTCCAAGGGCCCAGAACCTCATCTCCTGCCCTGGAGAACCAGCAGGACTCCTCCCGCTGGCTCTCCTCCAGCTCTGAGAGGAGCTAGAATTTGCAAGTTGTTCGGCCGAGAGGCAACTCCAAAGCTTCCTCTCCAAGTGGAGGCATTCATGCTGCCCCCTTTCTCAAATCTCCTTTTGGTGCCCAATAATGTGGCTTGATGTTTTCCCTCCTTTGGCCTCTGAGCTGGTCACTCACCTCATCACTCCTTCCTTGAAACTTAGAGAAACAGCATGTTTCTCAGGGGAACTGATGGGGACACACAGACAGGGACAGCACGGTGGCATTTCTGTAGCAAACATGAATGCAGACTTTGCATATCCCTCTTCCAGCTCCCTTGGAGAAACTAGCTGTTTGTCTCAAAAGACTCAGGGATTCCTCTAACAAAGGAACGCTGATGGAATTATCTTTCCACACTGATGGCCTTGGCATTTCTTGTAATACTTAGATGGCAGATAGGATAAAACCCAGCCAGTTTTGCTGCTTCCCGGCCTTTAGTTAAGGCAAAGCAAATCTTGCTTCAGTCCCAATCTTGCTTCCTTGCCAGGCTGCATGTTGCCCACAGGGCAGCAAAGTGAGGGGGCAGCTGTAACAAGTGCCACTGCAAGGCAGATACTTTGTAGGCTCCAAGGCCCAGCTGCACTGGCTCCATCAGACAAGGGCAAGCTTCCCTGCGCTTCCCAGAAGCAGCCTGGCAATTGCCCCCTCCCTGGCCCCCTCTCCACCCTGCACAGCCCCTGCCACCAAAGCCTTGCTGGGCAGTGCCATTTGCTGGGCTAGACGAAAGAGGGAGTTTGCTTCTTCTTTCGTGCAAATACCTAAGCTGGGGGAAGCCAGAGAGAGGATAATGATCCCAGCAGCTGTGCTTTAGCTAAGGAGATTGGTGGAGGCCCAGAGCGGGAGAGGGGTCCTTTCAAGAGAAACTGAAACTGAACTACTGATGCCTTTGTGGTGCATGGGATATGAATTGGACAGAATTGGAGGGGTTCTAGAAAGGTCTTCCAAGGTGGTCAGGTGCATCAGTGCCCCAAAATGAAACAAAGTTATGTTGCTGGGCTACAAAAAGGACTAAAGCTGTTGCTTTTAGGGCAGAAATGATGGTGAGAGCAGAGCACTCATTTTGATCCAATTCATTGAATTAAACAAAGCCTCCCTTTCCACTGGCAGCTGAGATTTGTAGGAATCAAAGGATGAAGCGCCAGCGTTCTTTCCCTGGCAGGAAAGGAGACACACCTTTGCCAGTCCTGCCAGCTGAGCAAGGGGCCGGGCCTTGGGGAGGTGGTGCGTGCCCAGATTCTCCTCTCAGGGCAAGTGCCGTCTTTGATTGCCGCAGTGATTTCATACAGACCAAAAGACAAAGTGGAACAAACATGGTTTAATGATAAAGACAGATTGTGTCTCAACAAAGGCAAAATGACAAAAGACAGAGCATAGCCAACACTAAGCCTCTTCCATTGACTGATCAATCTAATCCTACTAATGAATCTTGAATAATACTCATGTACCTTAACTAAGAAATTGAGGAGATTCCTATCATGTAAACTAACTAAATAGAATTTCAGCAAGTCTAAAAGCTTAAAAACCAGTCCTATTCCTATCTAGTCCTATTGACGCCTAAGCCTTGCTAGGCCTGGCTGGACAAGCTGCAGGCTTGTCTAATTTGGTCTTTTCTTCTTGGCGAGAGGCTCTGCTTCTTTGCGAGGGCGATGTCTTCTCCTGTGTTTGTTCCTTTCCTGCATGGTTTCAAACACCCTGGAAGATAGGAAACAAACCATCCATTGTTCAATTTAGTACACACCATTACAGCAAGTGGCAAGATCTGCCTTTTAGTATGAATTTCTGTCTTTTTGGGCAGTGGCAGGTTGTGAATTGATCAGAGCATGAGTCCGATCTTTCTTGTTTCAATGCCTTGAAATGTCTTCCTCCTTTTGCTGCATCCTATTTGGAATTTGATCAGCAGCATCAAAGCAAGCTTGGATGGATCTGTTGCTCCTTGTATGCAGTGTGTGTTGTTGGGGCAGGGTAAGGTTTCATTGTGAGCGCTGGGTTTGAAGTGAGCTGTTTGGGTTTGAGGTGGGTTGTAAGCTTGAGCAGGGCTGCGAGGGGCGATGGTGCAAGTGGCCTGAGCTTGCCCTGCGGCGCCTTTGCAAAGGGCCAGCCTGTTTGAGTGGCAAGGCGCAGGTTGGAGCAGAAAGAGCAGGAAGTTGCGCAGCGTTTGCACTGGCCGCAGGGAAAGGGGCCTCCCGCCGGACGGGGCGGCTGGCGCGGTTGGCAGCAGGGACACTGGGCGCTGCCAGCCCTCTTGCGGCTTCTCTTCCCTGTCTGCCCATCCTCCTTTCTGGGGGGGCTTTTGCTCCTCTTGCCTTCGCCCACAGCCTGGAAATCAAAGAATCCTCTTTCAATGTTTCCTTCCCGTCAGAAAGCTGGAAATGCCTGCGTCCAGCACAAAAATCGATTGGCCTAAGGAAATCCTTGCAAAGCCTCAAGAGCTGAGGAAAGGGCTGCCTTTGCCAGTGGGCTGCGGCGGGCTGCCAAGGCAGAGCTTGGAGGGAAATGCTCCTCTTTCCTACAGGCCAAAGGGGTGGGATAAATGTGTGGCTGTCTAGAATTCTACATTTCTTATTTCTACCTCTCTGCCTAACATTTATTTCCCTTGGGTTTTCCTGCAGAAATGTCTAGGGAATGGGATGGAAATTCAGTCAAATTAGGGAAGACACATGGTTAGACGTTTTCTACAACCCAGAATAATCTCTCTCTCTCTTTCTCTTTCTCTCTCTCTCTCTCACTCTTGCCAACCAAATTGCTCTTTGCTGGTGAGGAAAGTCTGAGGGGAGCCACAGCACTGGCAGCTGCATCTTGGGGAGTATGCTGGGATGCTAGAAAAACTGCCTGAAAATCTGCAACATCTCCCTGAAGACAGGGATTGCTGATGTCAGGAGGAGTGAAGTGGGGAATGAAGGGTGTGATTGGAGTCAGCAAAGGTGGCAGCCCTTGAGAAAGCCATCTGTAGAGAGTGCAAGGCCATTTGGGTGGTGGTGCGGCTTTTTTGGCTCAGAGTTAGGCTCCAGAATGGCGTATTTCAGGGCAGCAGCAGCAGAAGGAAGGCCTGGGCAGCATCTGCTGTGCCTTTCCCAGCACATGGGACGATGTGATCCTGGCAAAGCGGCGTCTGGCATGGCTGGCCAGCAGGTTTTCTCCCCTTCTCCCAGTTTCTCCACCCTCCTGGCATGCCTGGATTTTCTTGCCCCTCACCTGAGCAAGAGTGCTAGCAACTCTATGCTCCTTTTTCCAGGTGTAGTAGTACTCCACACACTGTGCCACGGTCTTAGTCTGGATCTGTTGTGAAGAGAAAAAGAAGGAATCTAAAATTCCTTTGTAGGGTGCATTGGGGAAAAAGAAGAAGATGGAGTAAAGTAGGAAGTAAAATCATGAAGTAAATGGAGTAGGGTGTAAAATGAAATCAAGATGGAGAAAGAGAGGCATCGTGCAATGTAGTAAAGCGTGTATCATGCTAGGTGGTAGCACACGTAATGCACAGATCAACAAGAAATCCATCTAGCACAGGTCTTCTTTGCCGGGTTCACTGCAGTTATGCCAGCACAATGTCTTGTGGAAGCAGCAGCAGACGTGTGCGACAAGTCTGAGAGAATAAATCATCATATTGCAAAGGAGCTTGGAGAAAAGGGCTGGAGAGACAGGATCATCCTTTTCACACAGGCCTTTGATGTCCCGTTTTGTTCCTACTTGAGCAGTTTTGGTACTTGAGAAGAGAGAGACCGAAGGCCAGTGTTTGTTACCAGATAGAAGCAAGCTTTCCTCCTGATGATCTGCTGAGGTAAAGAATGTCCTGCGGCTTTACCTGCTTCTGGATGAGATGAAAATCCTTGCCGTAGGTGTGGAAAGCCTTTTGGAAGGAGTCCTTCTCCTCAGGTGTCCATCTGTCGGAGCCTGGCAATAAAAAGCAGCAGGTAAATGGATCCCTCGATCCACATGAAGTAGATCCCACTGGCCGCCGCAAGAAAATGGTTGCAGGCCATCATTGCCGTGTGAGTACACGTCTGCTCCCTCAGAAGGTGATGAAGACAAGAGCAGGCATTCCGCCGGGAAAAGGATTGGAAAAGAAGTAAAGCTGAAGGACTAGATGCTGGTGCTTTCCCCTGCCCCCGAGAAGAGAAGCCCTTGTGCTGGTGTTAAGCACAATTTGTTGAAGCAGAAACACTTGCCACAACACTGAAGGGGACGGCAGCATCTGTCAGTGAAGGAAGAAGCTCTGCTTTGCTTACCTGCGTAATGATAATCAGCCAAGGGATGGCCTTGAGCTGTTGCAGGCCCTCCTGAGAGCAACATCTCCAGAGCCTCCTGCAAGATCCAAGGGGAAAAGGCTTTAGGCGCCCCACCACATCCAAAATGAGCCGAAAAGCACAGATGCTGCCTTTCAGCTACTTTGCCTCTTCAGACATTCAAGCAACTGTATGCCATGTGGGTGAAAGCCTGGGATTTGATCCCAGTGCCTAGTTTTTGCTGCCCAGCCCTTTGATGCTGGTGCCCAAGAGTGGCATTTTGCTCCCCAAGCGAATGATTTTGCGGCTGCTGCAGCCAGAATGGCCTCAGCTGCGTGAGGCTTCTGGGAATTTCCTCTCCAAATGTCTTAGAGCAGCCAGAGCTGCAGGCGATTTCCAAGGCAGCAGGCTGCAGGAGCTTGCGCCGCCGCCTGCAGGAGGGAGATTCTCCCTGCTGGAGCCGTTTGGGCTCAGCCCTGCCGCAGCTGGAGGAGACACAGCAGGCAGCAGGTGCTCTGCTCCTTGTGAAGAGCCTTCATCAAGGAGCAGGCAGGAAAGGCTGTGCCAGTGGCCGGGCCTTGTGCATTGCCTGTGCCCTCTTCTGTGCGCCCACAGAGCGGCTTCTTACCGGAAGGCTGCCGCGTGCCTGGTGCAGGCAGTGCAGGGCGCGCTCCAGGTCAGCTGCTGGGCCGGCAATGCCACGGGAGCTGGCCATGTCCAGCAGTTGTCTTACTGCAAGCACAAGAAAAAGCCAGCCCAAGTCAGCCTTGAGGCCAGCAAGAGCAAAGGTTGCCATGCAAGGCGGAAGGAAAGGCCAGGAGCTAAAGGCAGCAGCTTGGAGAGCATGAAAAGGAGAGCAAAGACAGGGCCAGCTGAAGCAAGGGCCCCCGCAGTGCTGGCTCTCCCTTCAGAGCAGCTTCTTGTAGAAGAAGTGGAGGCCAATCTCCTCTCTTGCAGTGGCAAATGGGCCTGAGCAATTTGGAGAGCAAGATGCTTGCTCTTTTTGCTGCTCTGCTGCAGAAGCAGAGCGTTCTCTTTGCCTCTAACACTTCTAGATGGGAAGATGGGCGAGACAGGGAGAGAAGCGGAGCCTGCAAAAAGCTGCCTTTCTATGCAAAAGGAGACTTGGAAAGATCCAAGTATGTCAGGGGTGGAAGAAAAGCTTGAAGAGAAGCTACCTCTGTCAGGTTTTTACATGTCAGAGTCGTCTTCTCCCCAGGGCTTCCAGACCAGGGTTGCAGGCTCTTCATCCTCACTTGGTGCTCTGCTCTGCAGCTCTGGCAGCTCAGCCTGAAAGTCGCTGCCAACATTGATGTGCCTAAAGGAAGAAAGAGGTGAAGGTAAGATAGGCAAGTGCTCGAGAGAGCCTTGCTGTGGATGCAGAGGCTTGAAGCAATCCCAGCCTGACTCTGAAAGAGCAGTTCTCCTCCTGGCCATTCCTCCAGTTTGCTGTCCTTTAACCCTAGGCCAAAACTCACGGCTGATTGTTGCCTCTTGCTTTCCTTTTCATTGTGCCTCTCCTTTCCACCTGCAAAAGATCCAAACAATGCTCCAGTTAGAAATGGTTCCGCCCAGGATGTGTCAGTAGCCTTCCTTCTCGACCTCATCGTTGCAAAGCCTGAGCTCCTCTGTGCCAGCTCCTTTCTTTTTGCTGTCATTGCCATGCTTTTGAGGTGGAATTGCCTAGGCAGGAGCCTCTAGCAGTCAGCAGCTTCCTGAGGAGGGGAAGCAGAAGGCCATGCACTACTCTCTTCAGTCCTGGGGCCACTGGCAGGAGCCAAGAGAATGGGCTGCAAGATGTGGCAGTGCAGGCTTCGGGTGGATAGAAGGAAAAGGCTCTTCACGCAGAGGGTGCTTGGCCACTGGAACAGGCTCTCCAGGGAAGGGGTGCCAGCAGCAAGGCTGACTGAGCTCCAAAAGTGTTTGGACAGCGCTCTTGGGCATGTGATTGTTGAGGCTGCCCCAGGCAGGCCCTGGAGTTGGGCTCAGTGATCTTTGAGAATCCCTTGCAAGCCAGAAAATTCTCTGGTACTGTGATTGTGTTCTTGAGAAGATGGCATTTCACAGCTGCCCCTGAGCATGAGGTAGAAGCAGCCCTACATGCATTGAAAGAAGTATCTACAGGATATGAAAATAGAATGTATCTATCAGAGATGTAACTATGTGAGCACATAAGGATTGCTGATGGCAGATGATATTTGAAGTTGAACACCTGTGTTTGAGGACAAGGCCAGTGAAATGCTTGCATGGCCTGAATGAGAGGGATCCCAGAGGAGAAGTGCCATCATTCTGGTTTTTGTAGCTTTGGAGCAGGTGTGAGCTGAGTCAGGGCATAAGGGGATTTGTTGACACTGAAGCCCTGAACTCCTCAGGCATGACCAATTTGTTTTGGGGTCACCACAAGCTAGGTTTAGGACTGCAATGGGTGCCAGGAACTTTGAAGCAGGTGATGCGTGGAGGAGGATCTGCAACTGCACTGGGACAGCTCTCTACATCCTCTATGGAAAGGTCTGTGTTTGCCTGGGAGGCAACACGATTCCTTCAGAAGCTGCAGCCCGCTTTGACGTGGAAGGTGGCGTGGGGAAAGTGAGCACGCAGCCTGTGTGTGGTGGTTGGTGGGAGAGGCAGCTGGAGCCTGGTGCCCTTGTGTTAGTGCTTTGAGGGCAAGTGGGGATTTTCTTACCTTTGAGGATCCCCAAGTGCTGTGGGGATGCCTGGAGGCAGCCGAGGAGACGAGGATGTGGGTGCAGAGGCCGGGTGTGGCGCTGAGTGCAGGAGGTGGCTGGTCAGGGACAGCCCAGGAGCTGATCGTGCAGCTGCTGCTCCAGCGCTGCTCCAGCAGCGTTCCACCAAGGGCTGCAGGAGCAGGAGACAACGACAGTTGCTATGGGCACAGCCCAACATTCCATGTAGAACCCCAGGGGAGCCATGGGAGAGAAAGAGGCATGGGCCACCTCTGTCCCTTTTACTTCTGCTGCTGCAAGCTTGCTCTGAGAGCCTTGCCATTGGGTTTTTCTCCTGAGTGGTCTGAGGAGACGGGCAAAAGCAGTGCAGGGACAGCCCTGGCTCTTCTCGGTGCTTCTCTGCAAGGTGTCTCCAGCTGAACGTGGCCAGGAGTCTGTCTGTGTCCAAGGGCCCAGAACCTCATCTCCTGCCCTGGAGAACCAGCAGGACTCCTCCCGCTGGCTCTCCTCCAGCTCTGAGAGGAGCTAGAATTTGCAAGTTGTTCGGCCGAGAGGCAACTCCAAAGCTTCCTCTCCAAGTGGAGGCATTCATGCTGCCCCCTTTCTCAAATCTCCTTTTGGTGCCCAATAATGTGGCTTGATGTTTTCCCTCCTTTGGCCTCTGAGCTGGTCACTCACCTCATCACTCCTTCCTTGAAACTTAGAGAAACAGCATGTTTCTCAGGGGAACTGATGGGGACACACAGACAGGGACAGCACGGTGGCATTTCTGTAGCAAACATGAATGCAGACTTTGCATATCCCTCTTCCAGCTCCCTTGGAGAAACTAGCTGTTTGTCTCAAAAGACTCAGGGATTCCTCTAACAAAGGAACGCTGATGGAATTATCTTTCCACACTGATGGCCTTGGCATTTCTTGTAATACTTAGATGGCAGATAGGATAAAACCCAGCCAGTTTTGCTGCTTCCCGGCCTTTAGTTAAGGCAAAGCAAATCTTGCTTCAGTCCCAATCTTGCTTCCTTGCCAGGCTGCATGTTGCCCACAGGGCAGCAAAGTGAGGGGGCAGCTGTAACAAGTGCCACTGCAAGGCAGATACTTTGTAGGCTCCAAGGCCCAGCTGCACTGGCTCCATCAGACAAGGGCAAGCTTCCCTGCGCTTCCCAGAAGCAGCCTGGCAATTGCCCCCTCCCTGGCCCCCTCTCCACCCTGCACAGCCCCTGCCACCAAAGCCTTGCTGGGCAGTGCCATTTGCTGGGCTAGACGAAAGAGGGAGTTTGCTTCTTCTTTCGTGCAAATACCTAAGCTGGGGGAAGCCAGAGAGAGGATAATGATCCCAGCAGCTGTGCTTTAGCTAAGGAGATTGGTGGAGGCCCAGAGCGGGAGAGGGGTCCTTTCAAGAGAAACTGAAACTGAACTACTGATGCCTTTGTGGTGCATGGGATATGAATTGGACAGAATTGGAGGGGTTCTAGAAAGGTCTTCCAAGGTGGTCAGGTGCATCAGTGCCCCAAAATGAAACAAAGTTATGTTGCTGGGCTACAAAAAGGACTAAAGCTGTTGCTTTTAGGGCAGAAATGATGGTGAGAGCAGAGCACTCATTTTGATCCAATTCATTGAATTAAACAAAGCCTCCCTTTCCACTGGCAGCTGAGATTTGTAGGAATCAAAGGATGAAGCGCCAGCGTTCTTTCCCTGGCAGGAAAGGAGACACACCTTTGCCAGTCCTGCCAGCTGAGCAAGGGGCCGGGCCTTGGGGAGGTGGTGCATGCCCAGATTCTCCTCTCAGGGCAAGTGCCGCCTTTGATTGCCGCAGTGATTTCATACAGACCAAAAGACAAAGTGGAACAAACATGGTTTAATGATAAAGACAGATTGTGTCTCAACAAAGGCAAAATGACAAAAGACAGAGCATAGCCAACACTAAGCCTCTTCCATTGACTGATCAATCTAATCCTACTAATGAATCTTGAATAATACTCATGTACCTTAACTAAGAAATTGAGGAGATTCCTATCATGTAAACTAACTAAATAGAATTTCAGCAAGTCTAAAAGCTTAAAAACCAGTCCTATTCCTATCTAGTCCTATTGACGCCTAAGCCTTGCTAGGCCTGGCTGGACAAGCTGCAGGCTTGTCTAATTTGGTCTTTTCTTCTTGGCGAGAGGCTCTGCTTCTTTGCGAGGGCGATGTCTTCTCCTGTGTTTGTTCCTTTCCTGCATGGTTTCAAACACCCTGGAAGATAGGAAACAAACCATCCATTGTTCAATTTAGTACACACCATTACAGCAAGTGGCAAGATCTGCCTTTTAGTATGAATTTCTGTCTTTTTGGGCAGTGGCAGGTTGTGAATTGATCAGAGCATGAGTCCGATCTTTCTTGTTTCAATGCCTTGAAATGTCTTCCTCCTTTTGCTGCATCCTATTTGGAATTTGATCAGCAGCATCAAAGCAAGCTTGGATGGATCTGTTGCTCCTTGTATGCAGTGTGTGTTGTTGGGGCAGGGTAAGGTTTCATTGTGAAGGCTGGGTTTGAAGTGAGCTGTTTGGGTTTGAGGTGGGTTGTAAGCTTGAGCAGGGCTGCGAGGGGCGATGGTGCAAGTGGCCTGAGCTTGCCCTGCGGCGCCTTTGCAAAGGGCCAGCCTGTTTGAGTGGCAAGGCGCAGGTTGGAGCAGAAAGAGCAGGAAGTTGCGCACCGTTTGCACTGGCCGCAGGGAAAGGGGCCTCCCGCCGGACGGGGCGGCTGGCGCGGTTGGCAGCAGGGACACTGGGCGCTGCCAGCCCTCTTGCGGCTTCTCTTCCCTGTCTGCCCATCCTCCTTTCTGGGGGGGCTTTTGCTCCTCTTGCCTTCGCCCACAGCCTGGAAATCAAAGAATCCTCTTTCAATGTTTCCTTCCCGTCAGAAAGCTGGAAATGCCTGCGTCCAGCACAAAAATCGATTGGCCTAAGGAAATCCTTGCAAAGCCTCAAGAGCTGAGGAAAGGGCTGCCTTTGCCAGTGGGCTGCGGCGGGCTGCCAAGGCAGAGCTTGGAGGGAAATGCTCCTCTTTCCTACAGGCCAAAGGGGTGGGATAAATGTGTGGCTGTCTAGAATTCTACATTTCTTATTTCTACCTCTCTGCCTAACATTTATTTCCCTTGGGTTTTCCTGCAGAAATGTCTAGGGAATGGGATGGAAATTCAGTCAAATTAGGGAAGACACATGGTTAGACGTTTTCTACAACCCAGAATAATCTCTCTCTCTCTTTCTCTTTCTCTCTCTCTCTCTCACTCTTGCCAACCAAATTGCTCTTTGCTGGTGAGGAAAGTCTGAGGGGAGCCACAGCACTGGCAGCTGCATCTTGGGGAGTATGCTGGGATGCTAGAAAAACTGCCTGAAAATCTGCAACATCTCCCTGAAGACAGGGATTGCTGATGTCAGGAGGAGTTAAGTGGGGAATGAAGGGTGTGATTGGAGTCAGCAAAGGTGGCAGCCCTTGAGAAAGCCATCTGTAGAGAGTGCAAGGCCATTTGGGTGGTGGTGCGGCTTTTTTGGCTCAGAGTTAGGCTCCAGAATGGCGTATTTCAGGGCAGCAGCAGCAGAAGGAAGGCCTGGGCAGCATCTGCTGTGCCTTTCCCAGCACATGGGACGATGTGATCCTGGCAAAGCGGCGTCTGGCATGGCTGGCCAGCAGGTTTTCTCCCCTTCTCCCAGTTTCTGCACCCTCCTGGCATGCCTGGATTTTCTTGCCCCTCACCTGAGCAAGAGTGCTAGCAACTCTATGCTCCTTTTTCTAGGTGTAGTAGTACTCCACACACTGTGCCACGGTCTTAGTCTGGATCTGTTGTGAAGAGAAAAAGAAGGAATCTACAATTCCTTTGTAGGGTGCATTGGGGAAAAAGAAGAAGATGGAGTAAAGTAGGAAGTAAAATCATGAAGTAAATGGAGTAGGGTGTAAAATGAAATCAAGATGGAGAAAGAGAGGCATCGTGCAATGTAGTAAAGCGTGTATCATGCTAGGTGGTAGCACACGTAATGCACAGATCAACAAGAAATCCATCTAGCACAGGTCTTCTTTGCCGGGTTCACTGCAGTTATGCCAGCACAATGTCTTGTGGAAGCAGCAGCAGACGTGTGCGACAAGTCTGAGAGAATAAATCATCATATTGCAAAGGAGCTTGGAGAAAAGGGCTGGAGAGACAGGATCATCCTTTTCACACAGGCCTTTGATGTCCCGTTTTGTTCCTACTTGAGCAGTTTTGGTACTTGAGAAGAGAGAGACCGAAGGCCAGTGTTTGTTACCAGATAGAAGCAAGCTTTCCTCCTGATGATCTACTCAGGTAAAGAATGTCCTGCGGCTTTACCTGCTTCTGGATGAGATGAAAATCCTTGCCGTAGGTGTGGAAAGCCTTTTGGAAGGAGTCCTTCTCCTCAGGTGTCCATCTGTCGGAGCCTGGCAATAAAAAGCAGCAGGTAAATGGATCCCTCGATCCACATGAAGTAGATGCCACTGGCCGCCGCAAGAAAATGGTTGCAGGCCATCATTGCCGTGTGAGTACACGTCTGCTCCCTCAGAAGGTGATGAAGACAAGAGCAGGCATTCCGCCGGGAAAAGGATTGGAAAAGAAGTAAAGCTGAAGGACTAGATGCTGGTGCTTTCCCCTGCCCCCGAGAAGAGAAGCCCTTGTGCTGGTGTTAAGCACAATTTGTTGAAGCAGAAACACTTGCCACAACACTGAAGGGGACGGCAGCATCTGTCAGTGAAGGAAGAAGCTCTGCTTTGCTTACCTGCGTAATGATAATCAGCCAAGGGATGGCCTTGAGCTGTTGCAGGCCCTCCTGAGAGCAACATCTCCAGAGCCTCCTGCAAGATCCAAGGGGAAAAGGCTTTAGGCGCCCCACCACATCCAAAATGAGCCGAAAAGCACAGATGCTGCCTTTCAGCTACTTTGCCTCTTCAGACATTCAAGCAACTGTATGCCATGTGGGTGAAAGCCTGGGATTTGATCCCAGTGCCTAGTTTTTGCTGCCCAGCCCTTTGATGCTGGTGCCCAAGAGTGGCATTTTGCTCCCCAAGCGAATGATTTTGCGGCTGCTGCAGCCAGAATGGCCTCAGCTGAGTGAGGCTTCTGGGAATTTCCTCTCCAAATGTCTTAGAGCAGCCAGAGCTGCAGGCGATTTCCAAGGCAGCAGGCTGCAGGAGCTTGCACCGCCGCCTGCAGGAGGGAGATTCTCCCTGCTGGAGCCGTTTGGGCTCAGCCCTGCCGCAGCTGGAGGAGACACAGCAGGCAGCAGGTGCTCTGCTCCCTGTGAAGAGCCTTCATCAAGGAGCAGGCAGGAAAGGCTGTGCCAGTGGCCGGGCCTTGTGCATTGCCTGTGCCCTCTTCTGTGCGCCCACAGAGCGGCTTCTTACCGGAAGGCTGCCGCGTGCCTGGTGCAGGCAGTGCAGGGCGCGCTCCAGGTCAGCTGCTGGGCCGGCAATGCCACGGGAGCTGGCCATGTCCAGCAGTTGTCTTACTGCAAGCACAAGAAAAAGCCAGCCCAAGTCAGCCTTGAGGCCAGCAAGAGCAAAGGTTGCCATGCAAGGCGGAAGGAAAGGCCAGGAGCTAAAGGCAGCAGCTTGGAGAGCATGAAAAGGAGAGCAAAGACAGGGCCAGCTGAAGCAAGGGCCCCCGCAGTGCTGGCTCTCCCTTCAGAGCAGCTTCTTGTAGAAGAAGTGGAGGCCAATCTCCTCTCTTGCAGTGGCAAATGGGCCTGAGCAATTTGGAGAGCAAGATGCTTGCTCTTTTTGCTGCTCTGCTGCAGAAGCAGAGCGTTCTCCTTGCCTCTAACACTTCTAGATGGGAAGATGGGCGAGACAGGGAGAGAAGCGGAGCCTGCAAAAAGCTGCCTTTCTATGCAAAAGGAGACTTGGAAAGATCCAAGTATGTCAGGGGTGGAAGAAAAGCTTGAAGAGAAGCTACCTCTGTCAGGTTTTTCCATGTCAGAGTCGTCTTCTCCCCAGGGCTTCCAGACCAGGGTTGCAGGCTCTTCATCCTCACTTGGTGCTCTGCTCTGCAGCTCTGGCAGCTCAGCCTGAAAGTCGCTGCCAACATTGATGTGCCTAAAGGAAGAAAGAGGTGAAGGTAAGAAAGGCAAGTGCTGGAGAGAGCCTTGCTGTGGATGCACAGGCTTGAAGCAATCCCAGCCTGACTCTGAAAGAGCAGTTCTCCTCCTGGCCATTCCTCCAGTTTGCTGTCCTTTAACCCTAGGCCAAAACTCACGGCTGATTGTTGCCTCTTGCTTTCCTTTTCATTGTGCCTCTCCTTTCCACCTGCAAAAGATCCAAACAATGCTCCAGTTAGAAATGGTTCCGCCCAGAATGTGTCAGTAGCCTTCCTTCTCGACCTCATCGTTGCAAAGCCTGAGCTCCTCTGTGCCAGCTCCTTTCTTTTTGCTGTCATTGCCATGCTTTTGAGGTGGAATTGCCTAGGCAGGAGCCTCTAGCAGTCAGCAGCTTCCTGAGGAGGGGAAGCAGAAGGCCATGCACTACTCTCTTCAGTCCTGGGGCCACTGGCAGGAGCCAAGAGAATGGGCTGCAAGATGTGGCAGTGCAGGCTTCGGGTGGATAGAAGGAAAAGGCTCTTCACGCAGAGGGTGCTTGGCCACTGGAACAGGCTCTCCAGGGAAGGGGTGCCAGCAGCAAGGCTGACTGAGCTCCAAAAGTGTTTGGACAGCGCTCTTGGGCATGTGATTGTTGAGGCTGCCCCAGGCAGGCCCTGGAGTTGGGCTCAGTGATCTTTGAGAATCCCTTGCAAGCCAGAAAATTCTCTGGTACTGTGATTGTGTTCTTGAGAAGATGGCATTTCACAGCTGCCCCTGAGCATGAGGTAGAAGCAGCCCTACATGCATTGAAAGAAGTATCTACAGGATATGAAAATAGAATGTATCTATCAGAGATGTAACTATGTGAGCACATAAGGATTGCTGATAGCAGATGATTTTTGAAGTTGAACACCTGTGTTTGAGGACAAGGCCAGTGAAATGCTTGCATGGCCTGAATGAGAGGGATCCCAGAGGAGAAGTGCCATCATTCTGGTTTTTGTAGCTTTGGAGCAGGTGTGAGCTGAGTCAGGGCATAAGGGGATTTGTTGACACTGAAGCCCTGAACTCCTCAGGCATGACCAATTTGTTTTGGGGTCACCACAAGCTAGGTTTAGGACTGCAATGGGTGCCAGGAACTTTGAAGCAGGTGATGCGTGGAGGAGGATCTGCAACTGCACTGGGACAGCTCTCTACATCCTCTATGGAAAGGTCTGTGTTTGCCTGGGAGGCAACACGATTCCTTCAGAAGCTGCAGCCCGCTTTGACGTGGAAGGTGGCGTGGGGAAAGTGAGCACGCAGCCTGTGTGTGGTGGTTGGTGGGAGAGGCAGCTGGAGCCTGGTGCCCTTGTGTTAGTGCTTTGAGGGCAAGTGGGGATTTTCTTGCCTTTGAGGATCCCCAAGTGCTGTGGGATGCCTGGAGGCAGCCGAGGAGACGAGGATGTGGGTGCAGAGGCCGGGTGTGGCGCTGAGTGCAGGAGGTGGCTGGTCAGGGACAGCCCAGGAGCTGATCGTGCAGCTGCTGCTCCAGCGCTGCTCCAGCAGCGTTCCACCAAGGGCCGCAGGAGCAGGAGACAACGACAGTTGCTATGGGCACAGCCCAACATTCCATGTAGAACCCCAGGGGAGCCATGGGACAGAAAGAGGCATGGGCCACCTCTGTCCCTTTTACTTCTGCTGCTGCAAGCTTGCTCTGAGAGCCTTGCCATTGGGTTTTTCTCCTGAGTGGTCTGAGGAGACGGGCAAAAGCAGTGCAGGGACAGCCCTGGCTCTTCTCGGTGCTTCTCTGCAAGGTGTCTCCAGCTGAACGTGCCCAGGAGGCTGTCTGTGTCCAAGGGCCCAGAACCTCATCTCCTGCCCTGGAGAACCAGCAGGACTCCTCCGGCTGGCTCTCCTCCAGCTCTGAGAGGAGCTAGAATTTGCAAGTTGTTCGGCCGAGAGGCAACTCCAAAGCTTCCTCTCCAAGTGGAGGCATTCATGCTGCCCCCTTTCTCAAATCTCCTTTTGGTGCCCAATAATGTGGCTTGATGTTTTCCCTCCTTTGGCCTCTGAGCTGGTCACTCACCTCATCACTCCTTCCTTGAAACTTAGAGAAACAGCATGTTTCTCAGGGGAACTGATGGGGACACACAGACAGGGACAGCACGGTGGCATTTCTGTAGCAAACATGAATGCAGACTTTGTATATCCCTCTTCCAGCTCCCTTGGAGAAACTAGCTGTTTGTCTCAAAAGACTCAGGGATTCCTCTAACAAAGGAACGCTGATGGAATTATCTTTCCACACTGATGGCCTTGGCATTTCTTGTAATACTTAGATGGCAGATAGGATAAAACCCAGCCAGTTTTGCTGCTTCCCGGCCTTTAGTTAAGGCAAAGCAAATCTTGCTTCTGTCCCAATCTTGCTTCCTTGCCAGGCTGCATGTTGCCCACAGGGCAGCAAAGTGAGGGGGCAGCTGTAACAAGTGCCACTGCAAGGCAGATACTTTGTAGGCTCCAAGGCCCAGCTGCACTGGCTCCATCAGACAAGGGCAAGCTTCCCTGCGCTTCCCAGAAGCAGCCTGGCAATTGCCCCCTCCCTGGCCCCCTCTCCACCCTGCACAGCCCCTGCCACCAAAGCCTTGCTGGGCAGTGCCATTTGCTGGGCTAGACGAAAGAGGGAGTTTGCTTCTTCTTTCGTGCAAATACCTAAGCTGGGGGAAGCCAGAGAGAGGATAATGATCCCAGCAGCTGTGCTTTAGCTAAGGAGATTGGTGGAGGCCCAGAGCGGGAGAGGGGTCCTTTCAAGAGAAACTGAAACTGAACTACTGATGCCTTTGTGGTGCATGGGATATGAATTGGACAGAATTGGAGGGGTTCTAGAAAGGTCTTCCAAGGTGGTCAGGTGCATCAGTGCCCCAAAATGAAACAAAGTTATGTTGCTGGGCTACAAAAAGGACTAAAGCTGTTGCTTTTAGGGCAGAAATGATGGTGAGAGCAGAGCACTCATTTTGATCCAATTCATTGAATTAAACAAAGCCTCCCTTTCCACTGGCAGCTGAGATTTGTAGGAATCAAAGGATGAAGCGCCAGCGTTCTTTCCCTGGCAGGAAAGGAGACACACCTTTGCCAGTCCTGCCAGCTGAGCAAGGGGCCGGGCCTTGGGGAGGTGGTGCATGCCCAGATTCTCCTCTCAGGGCAAGTGCCGCCTTTGATTGCCGCAGTGATTTCATACAGACCAAAAGACAAAGTGGAACAAACATGGTTTAATGATAAAGACAGATTGTGTCTCAACAAAGGCAAAATGACAAAAGACAGAGCATAGCCAACACTAAGCCTCTTCCATTGACTGATCAATCTAATCCTACTAATGAATCTTGAATAATACTCATGTACCTTAACTAAGAAATTGAGGAGATTCCTATCATGTAAACTAACTAAATAGAATTTCAGCAAGTCTAAAAGCTTAAAAACCAGTCCTATTCCTATCTAGTCCTATTGACGCCTAAGCCTTGCTAGGCCTGGCTGGACAAGCTGCAGGCTTGTCTAATTTGGTCTTTTCTTCTTGGCGAGAGGCTCTGCTTCTTTGCGAGGGCGATGTCTTCTCCTGTGTTTGTTCCTTTCCTGCATGGTTTCAAACACCCTGGAAGATAGGAAACAAACCATCCATTGTTCAATTTAGTACACACCATTACAGCAAGTGGCAAGATCTGCCTTTTAGTATGAATTTCTGTCTTTTTGGGCAGTGGCAGGTTGTGAATTGATCAGAGCATGAGTCCGATCTTTCTTGTTTCAATGCCTTGAAATGTCTTCCTCCTTTTGCTGCATCCTATTTGGAATTTGATCAGCAGCATCAAAGCAAGCTTGGATGGATCTGTTGCTCCTTGTATGCAGTGTGTGTTGTTGGGGCAGGGTAAGGTTTCATTGTGAAGGCTGGGTTTGAAGTGAGCTGTTTGGGTTTGAGGTGGGTTGTAAGCTTGAGCAGGGCTGCGAGGGGCGATGGTGCAAGTGGCCTGAGCTTGCCCTGCGGCGCCTTTGCAAAGGGCCAGCCTGTTTGAGTGGCAAGGCGCAGGTTGGAGCAGAAAGAGCAGGAAGTTGCGCACCGTTTGCACTGGCCGCAGGGAAAGGGGCCTCCCGCCGGACGGGGCGGCTGGCGCGGTTGGCAGCAGGGACACTGGGCGCTGCCAGCCCTCTTGCGGCTTCTCTTCCCTGTCTGCCCATCCTCCTTTCTGGGGGGGGCTTTTGCTCCTCTTGCCTTCGCCCACAGCCTGGAAATCAAAGAATCCTCTTTCAATGTTTCCTTCCCGTCAGAAAGCTGGAAATGCCTGCGTCCAGCACAAAAATCGATTGGCCTAAGGAAATCCTTGCAAAGCCTCAAGAGCTGAGGAAAGGGCTGCCTTTGCCAGTGGGCTGCGGCGGGCTGCCAAGGCAGAGCTTGGAGGGAAATGCTCCTCTTTCCTACAGGCCAAAGGGGTGGGATAAATGTGTGGCTGTCTAGAATTCTACATTTCTTATTTCTACCTCTCTGCCTAACATTTATTTCCCTTGGGTTTTCCTGCAGAAATGTCTAGGGAATGGGATGGAAATTCAGTCAAATTAGGGAAGACACATGGTTAGACGTTTTCTACAACCCAGAATAATCTCTCTCTCTCTTTCTCTTTCTCTCTCTCTCTCTCACTCTTGCCAACCAAATTGCTCTTTGCTGGTGAGGAAAGTCTGAGGGGAGCCACAGCACTGGCAGCTGCATCTTGGGGAGTATGCTGGGATGCTAGAAAAACTGCCTGAAAATCTGCAACATCTCCCTGAAGACAGGGATTGCTGATGTCAGGAGGAGTTAAGTGGGGAATGAAGGGTGTGATTGGAGTCAGCAAAGGTGGCAGCCCTTGAGAAAGCCATCTGTAGAGAGTGCAAGGCCATTTGGGTGGTGGTGCGGCTTTTTTGGCTCAGAGTTAGGCTCCAGAATGGCGTATTTCAGGGCAGCAGCAGCAGAAGGAAGGCCTGGGCAGCATCTGCTGTGCCTTTCCCAGCACATGGGACGATGTGATCCTGGCAAAGCGGCGTCTGGCATGGCTGGCCAGCAGGTTTTCTCCCCTTCTCCCAGTTTCTGCACCCTCCTGGCATGCCTGGATTTTCTTGCCCCTCACCTGAGCAAGAGTGCTAGCAACTCTATGCTCCTTTTTCTAGGTGTAGTAGTACTCCACACACTGTGCCACGGTCTTAGTCTGGATCTGTTGTGAAGAGAAAAAGAAGGAATCTACAATTCCTTTGTAGGGTGCATTGGGGAAAAAGAAGAAGATGGAGTAAAGTAGGAAGTAAAATCATGAAGTAAATGGAGTAGGGTGTAAAATGAAATCAAGATGGAGAAAGAGAGGCATCGTGCAATGTAGTAAAGCGTGTATCATGCTAGGTGGTAGCACACGTAATGCACAGATCAACAAGAAATCCATCTAGCACAGGTCTTCTTTGCCGGGTTCACTGCAGTTATGCCAGCACAATGTCTTGTGGAAGCAGCAGCAGACGTGTGCGACAAGTCTGAGAGAATAAATCATCATATTGCAAAGGAGCTTGGAGAAAAGGGCTGGAGAGACAGGATCATCCTTTTCACACAGGCCTTTGATGTCCCGTTTTGTTCCTACTTGAGCAGTTTTGGTACTTGAGAAGAGAGAGACCGAAGGCCAGTGTTTGTTACCAGATAGAAGCAAGCTTTCCTCCTGATGATCTACTCAGGTAAAGAATGTCCTGCGGCTTTACCTGCTTCTGGATGAGATGAAAATCCTTGCCGTAGGTGTGGAAAGCCTTTTGGAAGGAGTCCTTCTCCTCAGGTGTCCATCTGTCGGAGCCTGGCAATAAAAAGCAGCAGGTAAATGGATCCCTCGATCCACATGAAGTAGATGCCACTGGCCGCCGCAAGAAAATGGTTGCAGGCCATCATTGCCGTGTGAGTACACGTCTGCTCCCTCAGAAGGTGATGAAGACAAGAGCAGGCATTCCGCCGGGAAAAGGATTGGAAAAGAAGTAAAGCTGAAGGACTAGATGCTGGTGCTTTCCCCTGCCCCCGAGAAGAGAAGCCCTTGTGCTGGTGTTAAGCACAATTTGTTGAAGCAGAAACACTTGCCACAACACTGAAGGGGACGGCAGCATCTGTCAGTGAAGGAAGAAGCTCTGCTTTGCTTACCTGCGTAATGATAATCAGCCAAGGGATGGCCTTGAGCTGTTGCAGGCCCTCCTGAGAGCAACATCTCCAGAGCCTCCTGCAAGATCCAAGGGGAAAAGGCTTTAGGCGCCCCACCACATCCAAAATGAGCCGAAAAGCACAGATGCTGCCTTTCAGCTACTTTGCCTCTTCAGACATTCAAGCAACTGTATGCCATGTGGGTGAAAGCCTGGGATTTGATCCCAGTGCCTAGTTTTTGCTGCCCAGCCCTTTGATGCTGGTGCCCAAGAGTGGCATTTTGCTCCCCAAGCGAATGATTTTGCGGCTCCTGCAGCCAGAATGGCCTCAGCTGAGTGAGGCTTCTGGGAATTTCCTCTCCAAATGTCTTAGAGCAGCCAGAGCTGCAGGCGATTTCCAAGGCAGCAGGCTGCAGGAGCTTGCACCGCCGCCTGCAGGAGGGAGATTCTCCCTGCTGGAGCCGTTTGGGCTCAGCCCTGCCGCAGCTGGAGGAGACACAGCAGGCAGCAGGTGCTCTGCTCCCTGTGAAGAGCCTTCATCAAGGAGCAGGCAGGAAAGGCTGTGCCAGTGGCCGGGCCTTGTGCATTGCCTGTGCCCTCTTCTGTGCGCCCACAGAGCGGCTTCTTACCGGAAGGCTGCCGCGTGCCTGGTGCAGGCAGTGCAGGGCGCGCTCCAGGTCAGCTGCTGGGCCGGCAATGCCACGGGAGCTGGCCATGTCCAGCAGTTGTCTTACTGCAAGCACAAGAAAAAGCCAGCCCAAGTCAGCCTTGAGGCCAGCAAGAGCAAAGGTTGCCATGCAAGGCGGAAGGAAAGGCCAGGAGCTAAAGGCAGCAGCTTGGAGAGCATGAAAAGGAGAGCAAAGACAGGGCCAGCTGAAGCAAGGGCCCCCGCAGTGCTGGCTCTCCCTTCAGAGCAGCTTCTTGTAGAAGAAGTGGAGGCCAATCTCCTCTCTTGCAGTGGCAAATGGGCCTGAGCAATTTGGAGAGCAAGATGCTTGCTCTTTTTGCTGCTCTGCTGCAGAAGCAGAGCGTTCTCCTTGCCTCTAACACTTCTAGATGGGAAGATGGGCGAGACAGGGAGAGAAGCGGAGCCTGCAAAAAGCTGCCTTTCTATGCAAAAGGAGACTTGGAAAGATCCAAGTATGTCAGGGGTGGAAGAAAAGCTTGAAGAGAAGCTACCTCTGTCAGGTTTTTCCATGTCAGAGTCGTCTTCTCCCCAGGGCTTCCAGACCAGGGTTGCAGGCTCTTCATCCTCACTTGGTGCTCTGCTCTGCAGCTCTGGCAGCTCAGCCTGAAAGTCGCTGCCAACATTGATGTGCCTAAAGGAAGAAAGAGGTGAAGGTAAGAAAGGCAAGTGCTGGAGAGAGCCTTGCTGTGGATGCACAGGCTTGAAGCAATCCCAGCCTGACTCTGAAAGAGCAGTTCTCCTCCTGGCCATTCCTCCAGTTTGCTGTCCTTTAACCCTAGGCCAAAACTCACGGCTGATTGTTGCCTCTTGCTTTCCTTTTCATTGTGCCTCTCCTTTCCACCTGCAAAAGATCCAAACAATGCTCCAGTTAGAAATGGTTCCGCCCAGAATGTGTCAGTAGCCTTCCTTCTCGACCTCATCGTTGCAAAGCCTGAGCTCCTCTGTGCCAGCTCCTTTCTTTTTGCTGTCATTGCCATGCTTTTGAGGTGGAATTGCCTAGGCAGGAGCCTCTAGCAGTCAGCAGCTTCCTGAGGAGGGGAAGCAGAAGGCCATGCACTACTCTCTTCAGTCCTGGGGCCACTGGCAGGAGCCAAGAGAATGGGCTGCAAGATGTGGCAGTGCAGGCTTCGGGTGGATAGAAGGAAAAGGCTCTTCACGCAGAGGGTGCTTGGCCACTGGAACAGGCTCTCCAGGGAAGGGGTGCCAGCAGCAAGGCTGACTGAGCTCCAAAAGTGTTTGGACAGCGCTCTTGGGCATGTGATTGTTGAGGCTGCCCCAGGCAGGCCCTGGAGTTGGGCTCAGTGATCTTTGAGAATCCCTTGCAAGCCAGAAAATTCTCTGGTACTGTGATTGTGTTCTTGAGAAGATGGCATTTCACAGCTGCCCCTGAGCATGAGGTAGAAGCAGCCCTACATGCATTGAAAGAAGTATCTACAGGATATGAAAATAGAATGTATCTATCAGAGATGTAACTATGTGAGCACATAAGGATTGCTGATAGCAGATGATTTTTGAAGTTGAACACCTGTGTTTGAGGACAAGGCCAGTGAAATGCTTGCATGGCCTGAATGAGAGGGATCCCAGAGGAGAAGTGCCATCATTCTGGTTTTTGTAGCTTTGGAGCAGGTGTGAGCTGAGTCAGGGCATAAGGGGATTTGTTGACACTGAAGCCCTGAACTCCTCAGGCATGACCAATTTGTTTTGGGGTCACCACAAGCTAGGTTTAGGACTGCAATGGGTGCCAGGAACTTTGAAGCAGGTGATGCGTGGAGGAGGATCTGCAACTGCACTGGGACAGCTCTCTACATCCTCTATGGAAAGGTCTGTGTTTGCCTGGGAGGCAACACGATTCCTTCAGAAGCTGCAGCCCGCTTTGACGTGGAAGGTGGCGTGGGGAAAGTGAGCACGCAGCCTGTGTGTGGTGGTTGGTGGGAGAGGCAGCTGGAGCCTGGTGCCCTTGTGTTAGTGCTTTGAGGGCAAGTGGGGATTTTCTTGCCTTTGAGGATCCCCAAGTGCTGTGGGATGCCTGGAGGCAGCCGAGGAGACGAGGATGTGGGTGCAGAGGCCGGGTGTGGCGCTGAGTGCAGGAGGTGGCTGGTCAGGGACAGCCCAGGAGCTGATCGTGCAGCTGCTGCTCCAGCGCTGCTCCAGCAGCGTTCCACCAAGGGCCGCAGGAGCAGGAGACAACGACAGTTGCTATGGGCACAGCCCAACATTCCATGTAGAACCCCAGGGGAGCCATGGGACAGAAAGAGGCATGGGCCACCTCTGTCCCTTTTACTTCTGCTGCTGCAAGCTTGCTCTGAGAGCCTTGCCATTGGGTTTTTCTCCTGAGTGGTCTGAGGAGACGGGCAAAAGCAGTGCAGGGACAGCCCTGGCTCTTCTCGGTGCTTCTCTGCAAGGTGTCTCCAGCTGAACGTGCCCAGGAGGCTGTCTGTGTCCAAGGGCCCAGAACCTCATCTCCTGCCCTGGAGAACCAGCAGGACTCCTCCGGCTGGCTCTCCTCCAGCTCTGAGAGGAGCTAGAATTTGCAAGTTGTTCGGCCGAGAGGCAACTCCAAAGCTTCCTCTCCAAGTGGAGGCATTCATGCTGCCCCCTTTCTCAAATCTCCTTTTGGTGCCCAATAATGTGGCTTGATGTTTTCCCTCCTTTGGCCTCTGAGCTGGTCACTCACCTCATCACTCCTTCCTTGAAACTTAGAGAAACAGCATGTTTCTCAGGGGAACTGATGGGGACACACAGACAGGGACAGCACGGTGGCATTTCTGTAGCAAACATGAATGCAGACTTTGTATATCCCTCTTCCAGCTCCCTTGGAGAAACTAGCTGTTTGTCTCAAAAGACTCAGGGATTCCTCTAACAAAGGAACGCTGATGGAATTATCTTTCCACACTGATGGCCTTGGCATTTCTTGTAATACTTAGATGGCAGATAGGATAAAACCCAGCCAGTTTTGCTGCTTCCCGGCCTTTAGTTAAGGCAAAGCAAATCTTGCTTCAGTCCCAATCTTGCTTCCTTGCCAGGCTGCATGTTGCCCACAGGGCAGCAAAGTGAGGGGGCAGCTGTAACAAGTGCCACTGCAAGGCAGATACTTTGTAGGCTCCAAGGCCCAGCTGCACTGGCTCCATCAGACAAGGGCAAGCTTCCCTGCGCTTCCCAGAAGCAGCCTGGCAATTGCCCCCTCCCTGGCCCCCTCTCCACCCTGCACAGCCCCTGCCACCAAAGCCTTGCTGGGCAGTGCCATTTGCTGGGCTAGACGAAAGAGGGAGTTTGCTTCTTCTTTCGTGCAAATACCTAAGCTGGGGGAAGCCAGAGAGAGGATAATGATCCCAGCAGCTGTGCTTTAGCTAAGGAGATTGGTGGAGGCCCAGAGCGGGAGAGGGGTCCTTTCAAGAGAAACTGAAACTGAACTACTGATGCCTTTGTGGTGCATGGGATATGAATTGGACAGAATTGGAGGGGTTCTAGAAAGGTCTTCCAAGGTGGTCAGGTGCATCAGTGCCCCAAAATGAAACAAAGTTATGTTGCTGGGCTACAAAAAGGACTAAAGCTGTTGCTTTTAGGGCAGAAATGATGGTGAGAGCAGAGCACTCATTTTGATCCAATTCATTGAATTAAACAAAGCCTCCCTTTCCACTGGCAGCTGAGATTTGTAGGAATCAAAGGATGAAGCGCCAGCGTTCTTTCCCTGGCAGGAAAGGAGACACACCTTTGCCAGTCCTGCCAGCTGAGCAAGGGGCCGGGCCTTGGGGAGGTGGTGCGTGCCCAGATTCTCCTCTCAGGGCAAGTGCCGTCTTTGATTGCCGCAGTGATTTCATACAGACCAAAAGACAAAGTGGAACAAACATGGTTTAATGATAAAGACAGATTGTGTCTCAACAAAGGCAAAATGACAAAAGACAGAGCATAGCCAACACTAAGCCTCTTCCATTGACTGATCAATCTAATCCTACTAATGAATCTTGAATAATACTCATGTACCTTAACTAAGAAATTGAGGAGATTCCTATCATGTAAACTAACTAAATAGAATTTCAGCAAGTCTAAAAGCTTAAAAACCAGTCCTATTCCTATCTAGTCCTATTGACGCCTAAGCCTTGCTAGGCCTGGCTGGACAAGCTGCAGGCTTGTCTAATTTGGTCTTTTCTTCTTGGCGAGAGGCTCTGCTTCTTTGCGAGGGCGATGTCTTCTCCTGTGTTTGTTCCTTTCCTGCATGGTTTCAAACACCCTGGAAGATAGGAAACAAACCATCCATTGTTCAATTTAGTACACACCATTACAGCAAGTGGCAAGATCTGCCTTTTAGTATGAATTTCTGTCTTTTTGGGCAGTGGCAGGTTGTGAATTGATCAGAGCATGAGTCCGATCTTTCTTGTTTCAATGCCTTGAAATGTCTTCCTCCTTTTGCTGCATCCTATTTGGAATTTGATCAGCAGCATCAAAGCAAGCTTGGATGGATCTGTTGCTCCTTGTATGCAGTGTGTGTTGTTGGGGCAGGGTAAGGTTTCATTGTGAAGGCTGGGTTTGAAGTGAGCTGTTTGGGTTTGAGGTGGGTTGTAAGCTTGAGCAGGGCTGCGAGGGGCGATGGTGCAAGTGGCCTGAGCTTGCCCTGCGGCGCCTTTGCAAAGGGCCAGCCTGTTTGAGTGGCAAGGCGCAGGTTGGAGCAGAAAGAGCAGGAAGTTGCGCACCGTTTGCACTGGCCGCAGGGAAAGGGGCCTCCCGCCGGACGGGGCGGCTGGCGCGGTTGGCAGCAGGGACACTGGGCGCTGCCAGCCCTCTTGCGGCTTCTCTTCCCTGTCTGCCCATCCTCCTTTCTGGGGGGGCTTTTGCTCCTCTTGCCTTCGCCCACAGCCTGGAAATCAAAGAATCCTCTTTCAATGTTTCCTTCCCGTCAGAAAGCTGGAAATGCCTGCGTCCAGCACAAAAATCGATTGGCCTAAGGAAATCCTTGCAAAGCCTCAAGAGCTGAGGAAAGGGCTGCCTTTGCCAGTGGGCTGCGGCGGGCTGCCAAGGCAGAGCTTGGAGGGAAATGCTCCTCTTTCCTACAGGCCAAAGGGGTGGGATAAATGTGTGGCTGTCTAGAATTCTACATTTCTTATTTCTACCTCTCTGCCTAACATTTATTTCCCTTGGGTTTTCCTGCAGAAATGTCTAGGGAATGGGATGGAAATTCAGTCAAATTAGGGAAGACACATGGTTAGACGTTTTCTACAACCCAGAATAATCTCTCTCTCTCTTTCTCTTTCTCTCTCTCTCTCTCACTCTTGCCAACCAAATTGCTCTTTGCTGGTGAGGAAAGTCTGAGGGGAGCCACAGCACTGGCAGCTGCATCTTGGGGAGTATGCTGGGATGCTAGAAAAACTGCCTGAAAATCTGCAACATCTCCCTGAAGACAGGGATTGCTGATGTCAGGAGGAGTTAAGTGGGGAATGAAGGGTGTGATTGGAGTCAGCAAAGGTGGCAGCCCTTGAGAAAGCCATCTGTAGAGAGTGCAAGGCCATTTGGGTGGTGGTGCGGCTTTTTTGGCTCAGAGTTAGGCTCCAGAATGGCGTATTTCAGGGCAGCAGCAGCAGAAGGAAGGCCTGGGCAGCATCTGCTGTGCCTTTCCCAGCACATGGGACGATGTGATCCTGGCAAAGCGGCGTCTGGCATGGCTGGCCAGCAGGTTTTCTCCCCTTCTCCCAGTTTCTGCACCCTCCTGGCATGCCTGGATTTTCTTGCCCCTCACCTGAGCAAGAGTGCTAGCAACTCTATGCTCCTTTTTCTAGGTGTAGTAGTACTCCACACACTGTGCCACGGTCTTAGTCTGGATCTGTTGTGAAGAGAAAAAGAAGGAATCTACAATTCCTTTGTAGGGTGCATTGGGGAAAAAGAAGAAGATGGAGTAAAGTAGGAAGTAAAATCATGAAGTAAATGGAGTAGGGTGTAAAATGAAATCAAGATGGAGAAAGAGAGGCATCGTGCAATGTAGTAAAGCGTGTATCATGCTAGGTGGTAGCACACGTAATGCACAGATCAACAAGAAATCCATCTAGCACAGGTCTTCTTTGCCGGGTTCACTGCAGTTATGCCAGCACAATGTCTTGTGGAAGCAGCAGCAGACGTGTGCGACAAGTCTGAGAGAATAAATCATCATATTGCAAAGGAGCTTGGAGAAAAGGGCTGGAGAGACAGGATCATCCTTTTCACACAGGCCTTTGATGTCCCGTTTTGTTCCTACTTGAGCAGTTTTGGTACTTGAGAAGAGAGAGACCGAAGGCCAGTGTTTGTTACCAGATAGAAGCAAGCTTTCCTCCTGATGATCTACTCAGGTAAAGAATGTCCTGCGGCTTTACCTGCTTCTGGATGAGATGAAAATCCTTGCCGTAGGTGTGGAAAGCCTTTTGGAAGGAGTCCTTCTCCTCAGGTGTCCATCTGTCGGAGCCTGGCAATAAAAAGCAGCAGGTAAATGGATCCCTCGATCCACATGAAGTAGATGCCACTGGCCGCCGCAAGAAAATGGTTGCAGGCCATCATTGCCGTGTGAGTACACGTCTGCTCCCTCAGAAGGTGATGAAGACAAGAGCAGGCATTCCGCCGGGAAAAGGATTGGAAAAGAAGTAAAGCTGAAGGACTAGATGCTGGTGCTTTCCCCTGCCCCCGAGAAGAGAAGCCCTTGTGCTGGTGTTAAGCACAATTTGTTGAAGCAGAAACACTTGCCACAACACTGAAGGGGACGGCAGCATCTGTCAGTGAAGGAAGAAGCTCTGCTTTGCTTACCTGCGTAATGATAATCAGCCAAGGGATGGCCTTGAGCTGTTGCAGGCCCTCCTGAGAGCAACATCTCCAGAGCCTCCTGCAAGATCCAAGGGGAAAAGGCTTTAGGCGCCCCACCACATCCAAAATGAGCCGAAAAGCACAGATGCTGCCTTTCAGCTACTTTGCCTCTTCAGACATTCAAGCAACTGTATGCCATGTGGGTGAAAGCCTGGGATTTGATCCCAGTGCCTAGTTTTTGCTGCCCAGCCCTTTGATGCTGGTGCCCAAGAGTGGCATTTTGCTCCCCAAGCGAATGATTTTGCGGCTCCTGCAGCCAGAATGGCCTCAGCTGAGTGAGGCTTCTGGGAATTTCCTCTCCAAATGTCTTAGAGCAGCCAGAGCTGCAGGCGATTTCCAAGGCAGCAGGCTGCAGGAGCTTGCACCGCCGCCTGCAGGAGGGAGATTCTCCCTGCTGGAGCCGTTTGGGCTCAGCCCTGCCGCAGCTGGAGGAGACACAGCAGGCAGCAGGTGCTCTGCTCCCTGTGAAGAGCCTTCATCAAGGAGCAGGCAGGAAAGGCTGTGCCAGTGGCCGGGCCTTGTGCATTGCCTGTGCCCTCTTCTGTGCGCCCACAGAGCGGCTTCTTACCGGAAGGCTGCCGCGTGCCTGGTGCAGGCAGTGCAGGGCGCGCTCCAGGTCAGCTGCTGGGCCGGCAATGCCACGGGAGCTGGCCATGTCCAGCAGTTGTCTTACTGCAAGCACAAGAAAAAGCCAGCCCAAGTCAGCCTTGAGGCCAGCAAGAGCAAAGGTTGCCATGCAAGGCGGAAGGAAAGGCCAGGAGCTAAAGGCAGCAGCTTGGAGAGCATGAAAAGGAGAGCAAAGACAGGGCCAGCTGAAGCAAGGGCCCCCGCAGTGCTGGCTCTCCCTTCAGAGCAGCTTCTTGTAGAAGAAGTGGAGGCCAATCTCCTCTCTTGCAGTGGCAAATGGGCCTGAGCAATTTGGAGAGCAAGATGCTTGCTCTTTTTGCTGCTCTGCTGCAGAAGCAGAGCGTTCTCCTTGCCTCTAACACTTCTAGATGGGAAGATGGGCGAGACAGGGAGAGAAGCGGAGCCTGCAAAAAGCTGCCTTTCTATGCAAAAGGAGACTTGGAAAGATCCAAGTATGTCAGGGGTGGAAGAAAAGCTTGAAGAGAAGCTACCTCTGTCAGGTTTTTCCATGTCAGAGTCGTCTTCTCCCCAGGGCTTCCAGACCAGGGTTGCAGGCTCTTCATCCTCACTTGGTGCTCTGCTCTGCAGCTCTGGCAGCTCAGCCTGAAAGTCGCTGCCAACATTGATGTGCCTAAAGGAAGAAAGAGGTGAAGGTAAGAAAGGCAAGTGCTGGAGAGAGCCTTGCTGTGGATGCACAGGCTTGAAGCAATCCCAGCCTGACTCTGAAAGAGCAGTTCTCCTCCTGGCCATTCCTCCAGTTTGCTGTCCTTTAACCCTAGGCCAAAACTCACGGCTGATTGTTGCCTCTTGCTTTCCTTTTCATTGTGCCTCTCCTTTCCACCTGCAAAAGATCCAAACAATGCTCCAGTTAGAAATGGTTCCGCCCAGAATGTGTCAGTAGCCTTCCTTCTCGACCTCATCGTTGCAAAGCCTGAGCTCCTCTGTGCCAGCTCCTTTCTTTTTGCTGTCATTGCCATGCTTTTGAGGTGGAATTGCCTAGGCAGGAGCCTCTAGCAGTCAGCAGCTTCCTGAGGAGGGGAAGCAGAAGGCCATGCACTACTCTCTTCAGTCCTGGGGCCACTGGCAGGAGCCAAGAGAATGGGCTGCAAGATGTGGCAGTGCAGGCTTCGGGTGGATAGAAGGAAAAGGCTCTTCACGCAGAGGGTGCTTGGCCACTGGAACAGGCTCTCCAGGGAAGGGGTGCCAGCAGCAAGGCTGACTGAGCTCCAAAAGTGTTTGGACAGCGCTCTTGGGCATGTGATTGTTGAGGCTGCCCCAGGCAGGCCCTGGAGTTGGGCTCAGTGATCTTTGAGAATCCCTTGCAAGCCAGAAAATTCTCTGGTACTGTGATTGTGTTCTTGAGAAGATGGCATTTCACAGCTGCCCCTGAGCATGAGGTAGAAGCAGCCCTACATGCATTGAAAGAAGTATCTACAGGATATGAAAATAGAATGTATCTATCAGAGATGTAACTATGTGAGCACATAAGGATTGCTGATAGCAGATGATTTTTGAAGTTGAACACCTGTGTTTGAGGACAAGGCCAGTGAAATGCTTGCATGGCCTGAATGAGAGGGATCCCAGAGGAGAAGTGCCATCATTCTGGTTTTTGTAGCTTTGGAGCAGGTGTGAGCTGAGTCAGGGCATAAGGGGATTTGTTGACACTGAAGCCCTGAACTCCTCAGGCATGACCAATTTGTTTTGGGGTCACCACAAGCTAGGTTTAGGACTGCAATGGGTGCCAGGAACTTTGAAGCAGGTGATGCGTGGAGGAGGATCTGCAACTGCACTGGGACAGCTCTCTACATCCTCTATGGAAAGGTCTGTGTTTGCCTGGGAGGCAACACGATTCCTTCAGAAGCTGCAGCCCGCTTTGACGTGGAAGGTGGCGTGGGGAAAGTGAGCACGCAGCCTGTGTGTGGTGGTTGGTGGGAGAGGCAGCTGGAGCCTGGTGCCCTTGTGTTAGTGCTTTGAGGGCAAGTGGGGATTTTCTTGCCTTTGAGGATCCCCAAGTGCTGTGGGATGCCTGGAGGCAGCCGAGGAGACGAGGATGTGGGTGCAGAGGCCGGGTGTGGCGCTGAGTGCAGGAGGTGGCTGGTCAGGGACAGCCCAGGAGCTGATCGTGCAGCTGCTGCTCCAGCGCTGCTCCAGCAGCGTTCCACCAAGGGCCGCAGGAGCAGGAGACAACGACAGTTGCTATGGGCACAGCCCAACATTCCATGTAGAACCCCAGGGGAGCCATGGGAGAGAAAGAGGCATGGGCCACCTCTGTCCCTTTTACTTCTGCTGCTGCAAGCTTGCTCTGAGAGCCTTGCCATTGGGTTTTTCTCCTGAGTGGTCTGAGGAGACGGGCAAAAGCAGTGCAGGGACAGCCCTGGCTCTTCTCGGTGCTTCTCTGCAAGGTGTCTCCAGCTGAACGTGCCCAGGAGGCTGTCTGTGTCCAAGGGCCCAGAACCTCATCTCCTGCCCTGGAGAACCAGCAGGACTCCTCCGGCTGGCTCTCCTCCAGCTCTGAGAGGAGCTAGAATTTGCAAGTTGTTCGGCCGAGAGGCAACTCCAAAGCTTCCTCTCCAAGTGGAGGCATTCATGCTGCCCCCTTTCTCAAATCTCCTTTTGGTGCCCAATAATGTGGCTTGATGTTTTCCCTCCTTTGGCCTCTGAGCTGGTCACTCACCTCATCACTCCTTCCTTGAAACTTAGAGAAACAGCATGTTTCTCAGGGGAACTGATGGGGACACACAGACAGGGACAGCACGGTGGCATTTCTGTAGCAAACATGAATGCAGACTTTGTATATCCCTCTTCCAGCTCCCTTGGAGAAACTAGCTGTTTGTCTCAAAAGACTCAGGGATTCCTCTAACAAAGGAACGCTGATGGAATTATCTTTCCACACTGATGGCCTTGGCATTTCTTGTAATACTTAGATGGCAGATAGGATAAAACCCAGCCAGTTTTGCTGCTTCCCGGCCTTTAGTTAAGGCAAAGCAAATCTTGCTTCAGTCCCAATCTTGCTTCCTTGCCAGGCTGCATGTTGCCCACAGGGCAGCAAAGTGAGGGGGCAGCTGTAACAAGTGCCACTGCAAGGCAGATACTTTGTAGGCTCCAAGGCCCAGCTGCACTGGCTCCATCAGACAAGGGCAAGCTTCCCTGCGCTTCCCAGAAGCAGCCTGGCAATTGCCCCCTCCCTGGCCCCCTCTCCACCCTGCACAGCCCCTGCCACCAAAGCCTTGCTGGGCAGTGCCATTTGCTGGGCTAGACGAAAGAGGGAGTTTGCTTCTTCTTTCGTGCAAATACCTAAGCTGGGGGAAGCCAGAGAGAGGATAATGATCCCAGCCGCTGTGCTTTAGCTAAGGAGATTGGTGGAGGCCCAGAGCGGGAGAGGGGTCCTTTCAAGAGAAACTGAAACTGAACTACTGATGCCTTTGTGGTGCATGGGATATGAATTGGACAGAATTGGAGGGGTTCTAGAAAGGTCTTCCAAGGTGGTCAGGTGCATCAGTGCCCCAAAATGAAACAAAGTTATGTTGCTGGGCTACAAAAAGGACTAAAGCTGTTGCTTTTAGGGCAGAAATGATGGTGAGAGCAGAGCACTCATTTTGATCCAATTCATTGAATTAAACCAAGCCTCCCTTTCCACTGGCAGCTGAGATTTGTAGGAATCAAAGGATGAAGCGCCAGCGTTCTTTCCCTGGCAGGAAAGGAGACACACCTTTGCCAGTCCTGCCAGCTGAGCAAGGGGCCGGGCCTTGGGGAGGTGGTGCGTGCCCAGATTCTCCTCTCAGGGCAAGTGCCGTCTTTGATTGCCGCAGTGATTTCATACAGACCAAAAGACAAAGTGGAACAAACATGGTTTAATGATAAAGACAGATTGTGTCTCAACAAAGGCAAAATGACAAAAGACAGAGCATAGCCAACACTAAGCCTCTTCCATTGACTGATCAATCTAATCCTACTAATGAATCTTGAATAATACTCATGTACCTTAACTAAGAAATTGAGGAGATTCCTATCATGTAAACTAACTAAATAGAATTTCAGCAAGTCTAAAAGCTTAAAAACCAGTCCTATTCCTATCTAGTCCTATTGACGCCTAAGCCTTGCTAGGCCTGGCTGGACAAGCTGCAGGCTTGTCTAATTTGGTCTTTTCTTCTTGGCGAGAGGCTCTGCTTCTTTGCGAGGGCGATGTCTTCTCCTGTGTTTGTTACTTTCCTGCATGGTTTCAAACACCCTGGAAGATAGGAAACAAACCATCCATTGTTCAATTTAGTACACACCATTACAGCAAGTGGCAAGATCTGCCTTTTAGTATGAATTTCTGTCTTTTTGGGCAGTGGCAGGTTGTGAATTGATCAGAGCATGAGTCCGATCTTTCTTGTTTCAATGCCTTGAAATGTCTTCCTCCTTTTGCTGCATCCTATTTGGAATTTGATCAGCAGCATCAAAGCAAGCTTGGATGGATCTGTTGCTCCTTGTATGCAGTGTGTGTTGTTGGGGCAGGGTAAGGTTTCATTGTGAAGGCTGGGTTTGAAGTGAGCTGTTTGGGTTTGAGGTGGGTTGTAAGCTTGAGCAGGGCTGCGAGGGGCGATGGTGCAAGTGGCCTGAGCTTGCCCAGCGGCGCCTTTGCAAAGGGTCAGCCTGTTTGAGTGGCAAGGCGCAGGTTGGAGCAGAAAGAGCAGGAAGTTGCGCACCGTTTGCACTGGCCGCAGGGAAAGGGGCCTCCCGCCGAACGGGGCGGCTGGCGCGGTTGGCAGCAGGGACACTGGGCGCTGCCAGCCCTCTTGCGGCTTCTCTTGCCTGTCTGCCCATCCTCCTTTCTGGGGGGGCTTTTGCTCCTCTTGCCTTCGCCCACAGCCTGGAAATCAAAGAATCCTCTTTCAATGTTTCCTTCCCGTCAGAAAGCTGGAAATGCCTGCGTCCAGCACAAAAATCGATTGGCCTAAGGAAATCCTTGCAAAGCCTCAAGAGCTGAGGAAAGGGCTGCCTTTGCCAGTGGGCTGCGGCGGGCTGCCAAGGCAGAGCTTGGAGGGAAATGCTCCTCTTTCCTACAGGCCAAAGGGGTGGGATAAATGTGTGGCTGTCTAGAATTCTACATTTCTTATTTCTACCTCTCTGCCTAACATTTATTTCCCTTGGGTTTTCCTGCAGAAATGTCTAGGGAATGGGATGGAAATTCAGTCAAATTAGGGAAGACACATGGTTAGACGTTTTCTACAACCCAGAATAATCTCTCTCTCTCTTTCTCTTTCTCTCTCTCTCTCTCACTCTTGCCAACCAAATTGCTCTTTGCTGGTAAGGAAAGTCTGAGGGGAGCCACAGCACTGGCAGCTGCATCTTGGGGAGTATGCTGGGATGCTAGAAAAACTGCCTGAAAATCTGCAACATCTCCCTGAAGACAGGGATTGCTGATGTCAGGAGGAGTTAAGTGGGGAATGAAGGGTGTGATTGGAGTCAGCAAAGGTGGCAGCCCTTGAGAAAGCCATCTGTAGAGAGTGCAAGGCCATTTGGGTGGTGGTGCGGCTTTTTTGGCTCAGAGTTAGGCTCCAGAATGGCGTATTTCAGGGCAGCAGCAGCAGAAGGAAGGCCTGGGCAGCATCTGCTGTGCCTTTCCCAGCACATGGGACGATGTGATCCTGGCAAAGCGGCGTCTGGCATGGCTGGCCAGCAGGTTTTCTCCCCTTCTCCCAGTTTCTCCACCCTCCTGGCATGCCTGGATTTTCTTGCCCCTCACCTGAGCAAGAGTGCTAGCAACTCTATGCTCCTTTTTCCAGGTGTAGTAGTACTCCACACACTGTGCCACGGTCTTAGTCTGGATCTGTTGTGAAGAGAAAAAGAAGGAATCTACAATTCCTTTGTAGGGTGCATTGGGGAAAAAGAAGAAGATGGAGTAAAGTAGGAAGTAAAATCATGAAGTAAATGGAGTAGGGTGTAAAATGAAATCAAGATGGAGAAAGAGAGGCATCGTGCAATGTAGTAAAGCGTGTATCATGCTAGGTGGTAGCACACGTAATGCACAGATCAACAAGAAATCCATCTAGCACAGGTCTTCTTTGCCGGGTTCACTGCAGTTATGCCAGCACAATGTCTTGTGGAAGCAGCAGCAGACGTGTGCGACAAGTCTGAGAGAATAAATCATCATATTGCAAAGGAGCTTGGAGAAAAGGGCTGGAGAGACAGGATCATCCTTTTCACACAGGCCTTTGATGTCCCGTTTTGTTCCTACTTGAGCAGTTTTGGTACTTGAGAAGAGAGAGACCGAAGGCCAGTGTTTGTTACCAGATAGAAGCAAGCTTTCCTCCTGATGATCTGCTGAGGTAAAGAATGTCCTGCGGCTTTACCTGCTTCTGGATGAGATGAAAATCCTTGCCGTAGGTGTGGAAAGCCTTTTGGAAGGAGTCCTTCTCCTCAGGTGTCCATCTGTCGGAGCCTGGCAATAAAAAGCAGCAGGTAAATGGATCCCTCGATCCACATGAAGTAGATCCCACTGGCCGCCGCAAGAAAATGGTTGCAGGCCATCATTGCCGTGTGAGTACACGTCTGCTCCCTCAGAAGGTGATGAAGACAAGAGCAGGCATTCCGCCGGGAAAAGGATTGGAAAAGAAGTAAAGCTGAAGGACTAGATGCTGGTGCTTTCCCCAGCCGCCGAGAAGACAAGACCTTGTGCTGGTGTTAAGCACAATTTGTTGAAGCAGAAACACTTGCCACAACACTGAAGGGGACGGCAGCATCTGTCAGTGAAGAAAGAAGCTCTGCTTTGCTTACCTGCGTAATGATAATCAGCCAAGGGATGGCCTTGAGCTGTTGCAGGCCCTCCTGAGAGCAACATCTCCAGAGCCTCCTGCAAGATCCAAGGGGAAAAGGCTTTAGGCGCCCCACCACATCCAAAATGAGCCGAAAAGCACAGATGCTGCCTTTCAGCTACTTTGCCTCTTCAGACATCCAAGCAACTGTATGCCATGTGGGTGAAAGCCTGGGATTTGATCCCAGTGCCTAGTTTTTGCTGCCCAGCCCTTTGATGCTGGTGCCCAAGAGTGGCATTTTGCTCCCCAAGCGAATGATTTTGCGGCTGCTGCAGCCAGAATGGCCTCAGCTGCGTGAGGCTTCTGGGAATTTCCTCTCCAAATGTCTTAGAGCAGCCAGAGCTGCAGGCGATTTCCAAGGCAGCAGGCTGCAGGAGCTTGCGCCGCCGCCTGCAGGAGGGAGATTCTCCCTGCTGGAGCCGTTTGGGCTCAGCCCTGCCGCAGCTGGAGGAGACACAGCAGGCAGCAGGTGCTCTGCTCCCTGTGAAGAGCCTTCATCAAGGAGCAGGCAGGAAAGGCTGTGCCAGTGGCCGGGCCTTGTGCATTCCCCGTGCCCTCTTCTGTGCGCCCACAGAGCGGCTTCTTACCGGAAGGCTGCCGCGTGCCTGGTGCAGGCAGTGCAGGGCGCGCTCCAGGTCAGCTGCTGGGCCGGCAATGCCACGGGAGCTGGCCATGTCCAGCAGTTGTCTTACTGCAAGCACAAGAAAAAGCCAGCCCAAGTCAGCCTTGAGGCCAGCAAGAGCAAAGGTTGCCATGCAAGGCAGAAGGAAAGGCCAGGAGCTAAAGGCAGCAGCTTGGAGAGCATGAAAAGGAGAGCAAAGACAGGGCCAGCTGAAGCAAGGGCCCCCGCAGTGCTGGCTCTCCCTTCAGAGCAGCTTCTTGTAGAAGAAGTGGAGGCCAATCTCCTCTCTTGCAGTGGCAAATGGGCCTGAGCAATTTGGAGAGCAAGATGCTTGCTCTTTTTGCTGCTCTGCTGCAGAAGCAGAGCGTTCTCCTTGCCTCTAACACTTCTAGATGGGAAGATGGGCGAGACAGGGAGAGAAGCGGAGCCTGCAAAAAGCTGCCTTTCTATGCAAAAGGAGACTTGGAAAGATCCAAGTATGTCAGGGGTGGAAGAAAAGCTTGAAGAGAAGCTACCTCTGTCAGGTTTTTCCATGTCAGAGTCGTCTTCTCCCCAGGGCTTCCAGACCAGGGTTGCAGGCTCTTCATCCTCACTTGGTGCTCTGCTCTGCAGCTCTGGCAGCTCAGCCTGAAAGTCGCTGCCAACATTGATGTGCCTAAAGGAAGAAAGAGGTGAAGGTAAGATAGGCAAGTGCTCGAGAGAGCCTTGCTGTGGATGCAGAGGCTTGAAGCACTCCCAGCCTGACTCTGAAAGAGCAGTTCTCCTCCTGGCCATTCCTCCAGTTTGCTGTCCTTTAAGCCTAGGCCAAAACTCACGGCTGATTGTTGCCTCTTGCTTTCCTTTTCATTGTGCTTCTCCTTTCCACCTGCAAAAGATCCAAACAATGCTCCAGTTAGAAATGGTTCCGCCCAGGATGTGTCAGTAGCCTTCCTTCTCGACCTCATCGTTGCAAAGCCTGAGCTCCTCTGTGCCAGCTCCTTTCTTTTTGCTGTCATTGCCGTGCTTTTGAGGTGGAATTGCCTAGGCAGGAGCCTCTAGCAGTCAGCAGCTTCCTGAGGAGGGGAAGCAGAAGGCCATGCACTACTCTCTTCAGTCCTGGGGCCACTGGCAGGAGCCAAGAGAATGGGCTGCAAGATGTGGCAGTGCAGGCTTCGGGTGGATAGAAGGAAAAGGCTCTTCACGCAGAGGGTGCTTGGCCACTGGAACAGGCTCTCCAGGGAAGGGGTGCCAGCAGCAAGGCTGACTGAGCTCCAAAAGTGTTTGGACAGCGCTCTTGGGCATGTGATTGTTGAGGCTGCCCCAGGCAGGCCCTGGAGTTGGGCTCAGTGATCTTTGAGAATCCCTTGCAAGCCAGAAAATTCTCTGGTACTGTGATTGTGTTCTTGAGAAGATGGCATTTCACAGCTGCCCCTGAGCATGAGGTAGAAGCAGCCCTACATGCATTGAAAGAAGTATCTACAGGATATGAAAATAGAATGTATCTATCAGAGATGTAACTATGTGAGCACATAAGGATTGCTGATGGCAGATGATTTTTGAAGTTGACCACCTGTGTTTGAGGACAAGGCCAGTGAAATGCTTGCATGGCCTGAATGAGAGGGATCCCAGAGGAGAAGTGCCATCATTCTGGTTTTTGTAGCTTTGGAGCAGGTGTGAGCTGAGTCAGGGCATAAGGGGATTTGTTGACACTGAAGCCCTGAACTCCTCAGGCATGACCAATTTGTTTTGGGGTCACCACAAGCTAGGTTTAGGACTGCAATGGGTGCCAGGAACTTTGAAGCAGGTGATGCGTGGAGGAGGATCTGCAACTGCACTGGGACAGCTCTCTACATCCTCTATGGAAAGGTCTGTGTTTGCCTGGGAGGCAACACGATTCCTTCAGAAGCTGCAGCCCGCTTTGACGTGGAAGGTGGCGTGGGGAAAGTGAGCACGCAGCCTGTGTGTGGTGGTTGGTGGGAGAGGCAGCTGGAGCCTGGTGCCCTTGTGTTAGTGCTTTGAGGGCAAGTGGGGATTTTCTTACCTTTGAGGATCCCCAAGTGCTGTGGGGATGCCTGGAGGCAGGCGAGGAGACGAGGATGTGGGTGCAGAGGCCGGGTGTGGCGCTGAGTGCAGGAGGTGGCTGGTCAGGGACAGCCCAGGAGCTGATCATGCAGCTGCTGCTCCAGCGCTGCTCCAGCAGCGTTCCACCAAGGGCCGCAGGAGCAGGAGACAACGACAGTTGCTATGGGCACAGCCCAACATTCCATGTAGAACCCCAGGGGAGCCATGGGAGAGAAAGAGGCATGGGCCACCTCTGTCCCTTTTACTTCTGCTGCTGCAAGCTTGCTCTGAGAGCCATGCCATTGGGTTTTTCTCCTGAGTGGGCTGAGGAGACGGGCAAAAGCAGTGCAGGGACAGCCCTGGCTCTTCTCGGTGCTTCTCTGCAAGGTGTCTCCAGCTGAACGTGCCCAGGAGGCTGTCTGTGTCCAAGGGCCCAGAACCTCATCTCCTGCCCTGGAGAACCAGCAGGACTCCTCCCGCTGGCTCTCCTCCAGCTCTGAGAGGAGCTAGAATTTGCAAGTTGTTCGGCCGAGAGGCAACTCCAAAGCTTCCTCTCCAAGTGGAGGCATTCATGCTGCCCCCTTTCTCAAATCTCCTTTTGGTGCCCAATAATGTGGCTTGATGTTTTCCCTCCTTTGGCCTCTGAGCTGGTCACTCACCTCATCACTCCTTCCTTGAAACTTAGAGAAACAGCATGTTTCTCAGGGGAACTGATGGGGACACACAGACAGGGACAGCACGGTGGCATTTCTGTAGCAAACATGAATGCAGACTTTGTATATCCCTCTTCCAGCTCCCTTGGAGAAACTAGCTGTTTGTCTCAAAAGACTCAGGGATTCCTCTAACAAAGGAACGCTGATGGAATTATCTTTCCACACTGATGGCCTTGGCATTTCTTGTAATACTTAGATGGCAGATAGGATAAAACCCAGCCAGTTTTGCTGCTTCCCGGCCTTTAGTTAAGGCAAAGCAAATCTTGCTTCAGTCCCAATCTTGCTTCCTTGCCAGGCTGCATGTTGCCCACAGGGCAGCAAAGTGAGGGGGCAGCTGTAACAAGTGCCACTGCAAGGCAGATACTTTGTAGGCTCCAAGGCCCAGCTGCACTGGCTCCATCAGACAAGGGCAAGCTTCCCTGCGCTTCCCAGAAGCAGCCTGGCAATTGCCCCCTCCCTGGCCCCCTCTCCACCCTGCACAGCCCCTGCCACCAAAGCCTTGCTGGGCAGTGCCATTTGCTGGGCTAGACGAAAGAGGGAGTTTGCTTCTTCTTTCGTGCAAATACCTAAGCTGGGGGAAGCCAGAGAGAGGATAATGATCCCAGCAGCTGTGCTTTAGCTAAGGAGATTGGTGGAGGCCCAGAGCGGGAGAGGGGTCCTTTCAAGAGAAACTGAAACTGAACTACTGATGCCTTTGTGGTGCATGGGATATGAATTGGACAGAATTGGAGGGGTTCTAGAAAGGTCTTCCAAGGTGGTCAGGTGCATCAGTGCCCCAAAATGAAACAAAGTTATGTTGCTGGGCTACAAAAAGGACTAAAGCTGTTGCTTTTAGGGCAGAAATGATGGTGAGAGCAGAGCACTCATTTTGATCCAATTCATTGAATTAAACCAAGCCTCCCTTTCCACTGGCAGCTGAGATTTGTAGGAATCAAAGGATGAAGCGCCAGCGTTCTTTCCCTGGCAGGAAAGGAGACACACCTTTGCCAGTCCTGCCAGCTGAGCAAGGGGCCGGGCCTTGGGGAGGTGGTGCGTGCCCAGATTCTCCTCTCAGGGCAAGTGCCGTCTTTGATTGCCGCAGTGATTTCATACAGACCAAAAGACAAAGTGGAACAAACATGGTTTAATGATAAAGACAGATTGTGTCTCAACAAAGGCAAAATGACAAAAGACAGAGCATAGCCAACACTAAGCCTCTTCCATTGACTGATCAATCTAATCCTACTAATGAATCTTGAATAATACTCATGTACCTTAACTAAGAAATTGAGGAGATTCCTATCATGTAAACTAACTAAATAGAATTTCAGCAAGTCTAAAAGCTTAAAAACCAGTCCTATTCCTATCTAGTCCTATTGACGCCTAAGCCTTGCTAGGCCTGGCTGGACAAGCTGCAGGCTTGTCTAATTTGGTCTTTTCTTCTTGGCGAGAGGCTCTGCTTCTTTGCGAGGGCGATGTCTTCTCCTGTGTTTGTTCCTTTCCTGCATGGTTTCAAACACCCTGGAAGATAGGAAACAAACCATCCATTGTTCAATTTAGTACACACCATTACAGCAAGTGGCAAGATCTGCCTTTTAGTATGAATTTCTGTCTTTTTGGGCAGTGGCAGGTTGTGAATTGATCAGAGCATGAGTCCGATCTTTCTTGTTTCAATGCCTTGAAATGTCTTCCTCCTTTTGCTGCATCCTATTTGGAATTTGATCAGCAGCATCAAAGCAAGCTTGGATGGATCTGTTGCTCCTTGTATGCAGTGTGTGTTGTTGGGGCAGGGTAAGGTTTCATTGTGAAGGCTGGGTTTGAAGTGAGCTGTTTGGGTTTGAGGTGGGTTGTAAGCTTGAGCAGGGCTGCGAGGGGCGATGGTGCAAGTGGCCTGAGCTTGCCCTGCGACGCCTTTGCAAAGGGTCAGCCTGTTTGAGTGGCAAGGCGCAGGTTGGAGCAGAAAGAGCAGGAAGTTGCGCACCGTTTGCACTGGCCGCAGGGAAAGGGGCCTCCCGCCGAACGGGGCGGCTGGCGCGGTTGGCAGCAGGGACACTGGGCACTGCCAGCCCTCTTGCGGCTTCTCTTGCCTGTCTGCCCATCCTCCTTTCTGGGGGGGCTTTTGCTCCTCTTGCCTTCGCCCACAGCCTGGAAATCAAAGAATCCTCTTTCAATGTTTCCTTCCCGTCAGAAAGCTGGAAATGCCTGCGTCCAGCACAAAAATCGATTGGCCTAAGCAAATCCTTGCAAAGCCTCAAGAGCTGAGGAAAGGGCTGCCTTTGCCAGTGGGCTGCGGCGGGCTGCCAAGGCAGAGCTTGGAGGGAAATGCTCCTCTTTCCTACAGGCCAAAGGGGTGGGATAAATGTGTGGCTGTCTAGAATTCTACATTTCTTATTTCTACCTCTCTGCCTAACATTTATTTCCCTTGGGTTTTCCTGCAGAAATGTCTAGGGAATGGGATGGAAATTCAGTCAAATTAGGGAAGACACATGGTTAGACGTTTTCTACAACCCAGAATAATCTCTCTCTCTCTTTCTCTTTCTCTCTCTCTCTCTCACTCTTGCCAACCAAATTGCTCTTTGCTGGTAAGGAAAGTCTGAGGGGAGCCACAGCACTGGCAGCTGCATCTTGGGGAGTATGCTGGGATGCTAGAAAAACTGCCTGAAAATCTGCAACATCTCCCTGAAGACAGGGATTGCTGATGTCAGGAGGAGTTAAGTGGGGAATGAAGGGTGTGATTGGAGTCAGCAAAGGTGGCAGCCCTTGAGAAAGCCATCTGTAGAGAGTGCAAGGCCATTTGGGTGGTGGTGCGGCTTTTTTGGCTCAGAGTTAGGCTCCAGAATGGCGTATTTCAGGGCAGCAGCAGCAGAAGGAAGGCCTGGGCAGCATCTGCTGTGCCTTTCCCAGCACATGGGACGATGTGATCCTGGCAAAGCGGCGTCTGGCATGGCTGGCCAGCAGGTTTTCTCCCCTTCTCCCAGTTTCTCCACCCTCCTGGCATGCCTGGATTTTCTTGCCCCTCACCTGAGCAAGAGTGCTAGCAACTCTATGCTCCTTTTTCCAGGTGTAGTAGTACTCCACACACTGTGCCACGGTCTTAGTCTGGATCTGTTGTGAAGAGAAAAAGAAGGAATCTAAAATTCCTTTGTAGGGTGCATTGGGGAAAAAGAAGAAGATGGAGTAAAGTAGGAAGTAAAATCATGAAGTAAATGGAGTAGGGTGTAAAATGAAATCAAGATGGAGAAAGAGAGGCATCGTGCAATGTAGTAAAGCGTGTATCATGCTAGGTGGTAGCACACGTAATGCACAGATCAACAAGAAATCCATCTAGCACAGGTCTTCTTTGCCGGGTTCACTGCAGTTATGCCAGCACAATGTCTTGTGGAAGCAGCAGCAGACGTGTGCGACAAGTCTGAGAGAATAAATCATCATATTGCAAAGGAGCTTGGAGAAAAGGGCTGGAGAGACAGGATCATCCTTTTCACACAGGCCTTTGATGTCCCGTTTTGTTCCTACTTGAGCAGTTTTGGTACTTGAGAAGAGAGAGACCGAAGCCCAGTGTTTGTTACCAGATAGAAGCAAGCTTTCCTCCTGATGATTTGCTGAGGTAAAGAATGTCCTGCGGCTTTACCTGCTTCTGGATGAGATGAAAATCCTTGCCGTAGGTGTGGAAAGCCTTTTGGAAGGAGTCCTTCTCCTCAGGTGTCCATCTGTCGGAGCCTGGCAATAAAAAGCAGCAGGTAAATGGATCCGTCGATCCACATGAAGTAGATCCCACTGGCCGCCGCAAGAAAATGGTTGCAGGCCATCATTGCCGTGTGAGTACACGTCTGCTCCCTCAGAAGGTGATGAAGACAAGAGCAGGCATTCCGCCGGGAAAAGGATTGGAAAAGAAGTAAAGCTGAAGGACTAGATGCTGGTGCTTTCCCCTGCCCCCGAGAAGAGAAGCCCTTGTGCTGGTGTTAAGCACAATTTGTTGAAGCAGAAACACTTGCCACAACACTGAAGGGGACGGCAGCATCTGTCAGTGAAGGAAGAAGCTCTGCTTTGCTTACCTGCGTAATGATAATCAGCCAAGGGATGGCCTTGAGCTGTTGCAGGCCCTCCTGAGAGCAACATCTCCAGAGCCTCCTGCAAGATCCAAGGGGAAAAGGCTTTAGGCGCCCCACCACATCCAAAATGAGCCGAAAAGCACAGATGCTGCCTTTCAGCTACTTTGCCTCTTCAGACATTCAAGCAACTGTATGCCATGTGGGTGAAAGCCTGGGATTTGATCCCAGTGCCTAGTTTTTGCTGCCCAGCCCTTTGATGCTGGTGCCCAAGAGTGGCATTTTGCTCCCCAAGCGAATGATTTTGCGGCTGCTGCAGCCAGAATGGCCTCAGCTGCGTGAGGCTTCTGGGAATTTCCTCTCCAAATGTCTTAGAGCAGCCAGAGCTGCAGGCGATTTCCAAGGCAGCAGGCTGCAGGAGCTTGCGCCGCCGCCTGCAGGAGGGAGATTCTCCCTGCTGGAGCCGTTTGGGCTCAGCCCTGCCGCAGCTGGAGGAGACACAGCAGGCAGCAGGTGCTCTGCTCCCTGTGAAGAGCCTTCATCAAGGAGCAGGCAGGAAAGGCTGTGCCAGTGGCCGGGCCTTGTGCATTCCCTGTGCCCTCTTCTGTGCGCCCACAGAGCGGCTTCTTACCGGAAGGCTGCCGCGTGCCAGGTGCAGGCAGTGCAGGGCGCGCTCCAGGTCAGCTGCTGGGCCGGCAATGCCACGGGAGCTGGCCATGTCCAGCAGTTGTCTTACTGCAAGCACAAGAAAAAGCCAGCCCAAGTCAGCCTTGAGGCCAGCAAGAGCAAAGGTTGCCATGCAAGGCGGAAGGAAAGGCCAGGAGCTAAAGGCAGCAGCTTGGAGAGCATGAAAAGGAGAGCAAAGACAGGGCCAGCTGAAGCAAGGGCCCCCGCAGTGCTGGCTCTCCCTTCAGAGCAGCTTCTTGTAGAAGAAGTGGAGGCCAATCTCCTCTCTTGCAGTGGCAAATGGGCCTGAGCAATTTGGAGAGCAAGATGCTTGCTCTTTTTGCTGCTCTGCTGCAGAAGCAGAGCGTTCTCCTTGCCTCTAACACTTCTAGATGGGAAGATGGGCGAGACAGGGAGAGAAGCGGAGCCTGCAAAAAGCTGCCTTTCTATGCAAAAGGAGACTTGGAAAGATCCAAGTATGTCAGGGGTGGAAGAAAAGCTTGAAGAGAAGCTACCTCTGTCAGGTTTTTCCATGTCAGAGTCGTCTTCTCCCCAGGGCTTCCAGACCAGGGTTGCAGGCTCTTCATCCTCACTTGGTGCTCTGCTCTGCAGCTCTGGCAGCTCAGCCTGAAAGTCGCTGCCAACATTGATGTGCCTAAAGGAAGAAAGAGGTGAAGGTAAGATAGGCAAGTGCTCGAGAGAGCCTTGCTGTGGATGCAGAGGCTTGAAGCAATCCCAGCCTGACTCTGAAAGAGCAGTTCTCCTCCTGGCCATTCCTCCAGTTTGCTGTCCTTTAAGCCTAGGCCAAAACTCACGGCTGATTGTTGCCTCTTGCTTTCCTTTTCATTGTGCCTCTCCTTTCCACCTGCAAAAGATCCAAACAATGCTCCAGTTAGAAATGGTTCCGCCCAGGATGTGTCAGTAGCCTTCCTTCTCGACCTCATCGTTGCAAAGCCTGAGCTCCTCTGTGCCAGCTCCTTTCTTTTTGCTGTCATTGCCATGCTTTTGAGGTGGAATTGCCTAGGCAGGAGCCTCTAGCAGTCAGCAGCTTCCTGAGGAGGGGAAGCAGAAGGCCATGCACTACTCTCTTCAGTCCTGGGGCCACTGGCAGGAGCCAAGAGAATGGGCTGCAAGATGTGGCAGTGCAGGCTTCGGGTGGATAGAAGGAAAAGGCTCTTCACGCAGAGGGTGCTTGGCCACTGGAACAGGCTCTCCAGGGAAGGGGTGCCAGCAGCAAGGCTGACTGAGCTCCAAAAGTGTTTGGACAGCGCTCTTGGGCATGTGATTGTTGAGGCTGCCCCAGGCAGGCCCTGGAGTTGGGCTCAGTGATCTTTGAGAATCCCTTGCAAGCCAGAAAATTCTCTGGTACTGTGATTGTGTTCTTGAGAAGATGGCATTTCACAGCTGCCCCTGAGCATGAGGTAGAAGCAGCCCTACATGCATTGAAAGAAGTATCTACAGGATATGAAAATAGAATGTATCTATCAGAGATGTAACTATGTGAGCACATAAGGATTGCTGATGGCAGATGATTTTTGAAGTTGAACACCTGTGTTTGAGGACAAGGCCAGTGAAATGCTTGCATGGCCTGAATGAGAGGGATCCCAGAGGAGAAGTGCCATCATTCTGGTTTTTGTAGCTTTGGAGCAGGTGTGAGCTGAGTCAGGGCATAAGGGGATTTGTTGACACTGAAGCCCTGAACTCCTCAGGCATGACCAATTTGTTTTGGGGTCACCACAAGCTAGGTTTAGGACTGCAATGGGTGCCAGGAACTTTGAAGCAGGTGATGCGTGGAGGAGGATGTGCAACTGCACTGGGACAGCTCTCTACATCCTCTATGGAAAGGTCTGTGTTTGCCTGGGAGGCAACACGATTCCTTCAGAAGCTGCAGCCCGCTTTGACGTGGAAGGTGGCGTGGGGAAAGTGAGCACGCAGCCTGTGTGTGGTGGTTGGTGGGAGAGGCAGCTGGAGCCTGGTGCCCTTGTGTTAGTGCTTTGAGGGCAAGTGGGGATTTTCTTACCTTTGAGGATCCCCAAGTGCTGTGGGGATGCCTGGAGGCAGGCGAGGAGACGAGGATGTGGGTGCAGAGGCCGGGTGTGGCGCTGAGTGCAGGAGGTGGCTGGTCAGGGACAGCCCAGGAGCTGATCGTGCAGCTGCTGCTCCAGCGCTGCTCCAGCAGCGTTCCACCAAGGGCCGCAGGAGCAGGAGACAACGACAGTTGCTATGGGCACAGCCCAACATTCCATGTAGAACCCCAGGGGAGCCATGGGACAGAAAGAGGCATGGGCCACCTCTGTCCCTTTTACTTCTGCTGCTGCAAGCTTGCTCTGAGAGCCTTGCCATTGGGTTTTTCTCCTGAGTGGTCTGAGGAGACGGGCAAAAGCAGTGCAGGGACAGCCCTGGCTCTTCTCGGTGCTTCTCTGCAAGGTGTCTCCAGCTGAACGTGCCCAGGAGGCTGTCTGTGTCCAAGGGCCCAGAACCTCATCTCCTGCCCTGGAGAACCAGCAGGACTCCTCCCGCTGGCTCTCCTCCAGCTCTGAGAGGTGCTAGAATTTGCAAGTTGTTCAGCCGAGAGGCAACTCCAAAGCTTCCTCTCCAAGTGGAGGCATTCATGCTGCCCCCTTTCTCAAATCTCCTTTTGGTGCCCAATAATGTGGCTTGATGTTTTCCCTCCTTTGGCCTCTGAGCTGGTCACTCACCTCATCACTCCTTCCTTGAAACTTAGAGAAACAGCATGTTTCTCAGGGGAACTGATGGGGACACACAGACAGGGACAGCACGGTGGCATTTCTGTAGCAAACATGAATGCAGACTTTGTATATCCCTCTTCCAGCTCCCTTGGAGAAACTAGCTGTTTGTCTCAAAAGACTCAGGGATTCCTCTAACAAAGGAACGCTGATGGAATTATCTTTCCACACTGATGGCCTTGGCATTTCTTGTAATACTTAGATGGCAGATAGGATAAAACCCAGCCAGTTTTGCTGCTTCCCGGCCTTTAGTTAAGGCAAAGCAAATCTTGCTTCAGTCCCAATCTTGCTTCCTTGCCAGGCTGCATGTTGCCCACAGGGCAGCAAAGTGAGGGGGCAGCTGTAACAAGTGCCACTGCAAGGCAGATACTTTGTAGGCTCCAAGGCCCAGCTGCACTGGCTCCATCAGACAAGGGCAAGCTTCCCTGCGCTTCCCAGAAGCAGCCTGGCAATTGCCCCCTCCCTGGCCCCCTCTCCACCCTGCACAGCCCCTGCCACCAAAGCCTTGCTGGGCAGTGCCATTTGCTGGGCTAGACGAAAGAGGGAGTTTGCTTCTTCTTTCGTGCAAATACCTAAGCTGGGGGAAGCCAGAGAGAGGATAATGATCCCAGCAGCTGTGCTTTAGCTAAGGAGATTGGTGGAGGCCCAGAGCGGGAGAGGGGTCCTTTCAAGAGAAACTGAAACTGAACTACTGATGCCTTTGTGGTGCATGGGATATGAATTGGACAGAATTGGAGGGGTTCTAGAAAGGTCTTCCAAGGTGGTCAGGTGCATCAGTGCCCCAAAATGAAACAAAGTTATGTTGCTGGGCTACAAAAAGGACTAAAGCTGTTGCTTTTAGGGCAGAAATGATGGTGAGAGCAGAGCACTCATTTTGATCCAATTCATTGAATTAAACAAAGCCTCCCTTTCCACTGGCAGCTGAGATTTGTAGGAATCAAAGGATGAAGCGCCAGCGTTCTTTCCCTGGCAGGAAAGGAGACACACCTTTGCCAGTCCTGCCAGCTGAGCAAGGGGCCCGGCCTTGGGGAGGTGGTGCATGCCCAGATTCTCCTCTCAGGGCAAGTGCCGCCTTTGATTGCCGCAGTGATTTCATACAGACCAAAAGACAAAGTGGAACAAACATGGTTTAATGATAAAGACAGATTGTGTCTCAACAAAGGCAAAATGACAAAAGACAGAGCATAGCCAACACTAAGCCTCTTCCATTGACTGATCAATCTAATCCTACTAATGAATCTTGAATAATACTCATGTACCTTAACTAAGAAATTGAGGAGATTCCTATCATGTAAACTAACTAAATAGAATTTCAGCAAGTCTAAAAGCTTAAAAACCAGTCCTATTCCTATCTAGTCCTATTGACGCCTAAGCCTTGCTAGGCCTGGCTGGACAAGCTGCAGGCTTGTCTAATTTGGTCTTTTCTTCTTGGCGAGAGGCTCTGCTTCTTTGCGAGGGCGATGTCTTCTCCTGTGTTTGTTCCTTTCCTGCATGGTTTCAAACACCCTGGAAGATAGGAAACAAACCATCCATTGTTCAATTTAGTACACACCATTACAGCAAGTGGCAAGATCTGCCTTTTAGTATGAATTTCTGTCTTTTTGGGCAGTGGCAGGTTGTGAATTGATCAGAGCATGAGTCCGATCTTTCTTGTTTCAATGCCTTGAAATGTCTTCCTCCTTTTGCTGCATCCTATTTGGAATTTGATCAGCAGCATCAAAGCAAGCTTGGATGGATCTGTTGCTCCTTGTATGCAGTGTGTGTTGTTGGGGCAGGGTAAGGTTTCATTGTGAAGGCTGGGTTTGAAGTGAGCTGTTTGGGTTTGAGGTGGGTTGTAAGCTTGAGCAGGGCTGCGAGGGGCGATGGTGCAAGTGGCCTGAGCTTGCCCTGCGGCGCCTTTGCAAAGGGTCAGCCTGTTTGAGTGGCAAGGCGCAGGTTGGAGCAGAGAGAGCAGGAAGTTGCGCACCGTTTGCACTGGCCGCAGGGAAAGGGGCCTCCCGCCGGACGGGGCGGCTGGCGCGGTTGGCAGCAGGGACACTGGGCGCTGCCAGCCCTCTTGCGGCTTCTCTTCCCTGTCTGCCCATCCTCCTTTCTGGGGGGGCTTTTGCTCCTCTTGCCTTCGCCCACAGCCTGGAAATCAAAGAATCCTCTTTCAATGTTTCCTTCCCGTCAGAAAGCTGGAAATGCCTGCGTCCAGCACAAAAATCGATTGGCCTAAGCAAATCCTTGCAAAGCCTCAAGAGCTGAGGAAAGGGCTGCCTTTGCCAGTGGGCTGCGGCGGGCTGCCAAGGCAGAGCTTGGAGGGAAATGCTCCTCTTTCCTACAGGCCAAAGGGGTGGGATAAATGTGTGGCTGTCTAGAATTCTACATTTCTTATTTCTACCTCTCTGCCTAACATTTATTTCCCTTGGGTTTTCCTGCAGAAATGTCTAGGGAATGGGATGGAAATTCAGTCAAATTAGGGAAGACACATGGTTAGACGTTTTCTACAACCCAGAATAATCTCTCTCTCTCTTTCTCTTTCTCTCTCTCTCTCTCACTCTTGCCAACCAAATTGCTCTTTGCTGGTAAGGAAAGTCTGAGGGGAGCCACAGCACTGGCAGCTGCATCTTGGGGAGTATGCTGGGATGCTAGAAAAACTGCCTGAAAATCTGCAACATCTCCCTGAAGACAGGGATTGCTGATGTCAGGAGGAGTTAAGTGGGGAATGAAGGGTGCGATTGGAGTCAGCAAAGGTGGCAGCCCTTGAGAAAGCCATCTGTAGAGAGTGCAAGGCCATTTGGGTGGTGGTGCGGCTTTTTTGGCTCAGAGTTAGGCTCCAGAATGGCGTATTTCAGGGCAGCAGCAGCAGAAGGAAGGCCTGGGCAGCATCTGCTGTGCCTTTCCCAGCACATGGGACGATGTGATCCTGGCAAAGCGGCGTCTGGCATGGCTGGCCAGCAGGTTTTCTCCCCTTCTCCCAGTTTCTCCACCCTCCTGGCATGCCTGGATTTTCTTGCCCCTCACCTGAGCAAGAGTGCTAGCAACTCTATGCTCCTTTTTCCAGGTGTAGTAGTACTCCACACACTGTGCCACGGTCTTAGTCTGGATCTGTTGTGAAGAGAAAAAGAAGGAATCTAAAATTCCTTTGTAGGGTGCATTGGGGAAAAAGAAGAAGATGGAGTAAAGTAGGAAGTAAAATCATGAAGTAAATGGAGTAGGGTGTAAAATGAAATCAAGATGGAGAAAGAGAGGCATCGTGCAATGTAGTAAAGCGTGTATCATGCTAGGTGGTAGCACACGTAATGCACAGATCAACAAGAAATCCATCTAGCACAGGTCTTCTTTGCCGGGTTCACTGCAGTTATGCCAGCACAATGTCTTGTGGAAGCAGCAGCAGACGTGTGCGACAAGTCTGAGAGAATAAATCATCATATTGCAAAGGAGCTTGGAGAAAAGGGCTGGAGAGACAGGATCATCCTTTTCACACAGGCCTTTGATGTCCCGTTTTGTTCCTACTTGAGCAGTTTTGGTACTTGAGAAGAGAGAGACCGAAGCCCAGTGTTTGTTACCAGATAGAAGCAAGCTTTCCTCCTGATGATCTGCTGAGGTAAAGAATGTCCTGCGGCTTTACCTGCTTCTGGATGAGATGAAAATCCTTGCCGTAGGTGTGGAAAGCCTTTTGGAAGGAGTCCTTCTCCTCAGGTGTCCATCTGTCGGAGCCTGGCAATAAAAAGCAGCAGGTAAATGGATCCCTCGATCCACATGAAGTAGATCCCACTGGCCGCCGCAAGAAAATGGTTGCAGGCCATCATTGCCGTGTGAGTACACGTCTGCTCCCTCAGAAGGTGATGAAGACAAGAGCAGGCATTCCGCCGGGAAAAGGATTGGAAAAGAAGTAAAGCTGAAGGACTAGATGCTGGTGCTTTCCCCAGCCCCCGAGAAGAGAAGCCCTTGTGCTGGTGTTAAGCACAATTTGTTGAAGCAGAAACACTTGCCACAACACTGAAGGGGACGGCAGCATCTGTCAGTGAAGGAAGAAGCTCTGCTTTGCTTACCTGCGTAATGATAATCAGCCAAGGGATGGCCTTGAGCTGTTGCAGGCCCTCCTGAGAGCAACATCTCCAGAGCCTCCTGCAAGATCCAAGGGGAAAAGGCTTTAGGCGCCCCACCACATCCAAAATGAGCCGAAAAGCACAGATGCTGCCTTTCAGCTACTTTGCCTCTTCAGACATTCAAGCAACTGTATGCCATGTGGGTGAAAGCCTGGGATTTGATCCCAGTGCCTAGTTTTTGCTGCCCAGCCCTTTGATGCTGGTGCCCAAGAGTGGCATTTTGCTCCCCAAGCGAATGATTTTGCGGCTGCTGCAGCCAGAATGGCCTCAGCTGCGTGAGGCTTCTGGGAATTTCCTCTCCAAATGTCTTAGAGCAGCCAGAGCTGCAGGCGATTTCCAAGGCAGCAGGCTGCAGGAGCTTGCGCCGCCGCCTGCAGGAGGGAGATTCTCCCTGCTGGAGCCGTTTGGGCTCAGCCCTGCCGCAGCTGGAGGAGACACAGCAGGCAGCAGGTGCTCTGCTCCCTGTGAAGAGCCTTCATCAAGGAGCAGGCAGGAAAGGCTGTGCCAGTGGCCGGGCCTTGTGCATTGCCTGTGCCCTCTTCTGTGCGCCCACAGAGCGGCTTCTTACCGGAAGGCTGCCGCGTGCCAGGTGCAGGCAGTGCAGGGCGCGCTCCAGGTCAGCTGCTGGGCCGGCAATGCCACGGGAGCTGGCCATGTCCAGCAGTTGTCTTACTGCAAGCACAAGAAAAAGCCAGCCCAAGTCAGCCTTGAGGCCAGCAAGAGCAAAGGTTGCCATGCAAGGCGGAAGGAAAGGCCAGGAGCTAAAGGCAGCAGCTTGGAGAGCATGAAAAGGAGAGCAAAGACAGGGCCAGCTGAAGCAAGGGCCCCCGCAGTGCTGGCTCTCCCTTCAGAGCAGCTTCTTGTAGAAGAAGTGGAGGCCAATCTCCTCTCTTGCAGTGGCAAATGGGCCTGAGCAATTTGGAGAGCAAGATGCTTGCTCTTTTTGCTGCTCTGCTGCAGAAGCAGAGCGTTCTCCTTGCCTCTAACACTTCTAGATGGGAAGATGGGCGAGACAGGGAGAGAAGCGGAGCCTGCAAAAAGCTGCCTTTCTATGCAAAAGGAGACTTGGAAAGATCCAAGTATGTCAGGGGTGGAAGAAAAGCTTGAAGAGAAGCTACCTCTGTCAGGTTTTTCCATGTCAGAGTCGTCTTCTCCCCAGGGCTTCCAGACCAGGGTTGCAGGCTCTTCATCCTCACTTGGTGCTCTGCTCTGCAGCTCTGGCAGCTCAGCCTGAAAGTCGCTGCCAACATTGATGTGCCTAAAGGAAGAAAGAGGTGAAGGTAAGATAGGCAAGTGCTCGAGAGAGCCTTGCTGTGGATGCAGAGGCTTGAAGCAATCCCAGCCTGACTCTGAAAGAGCAGTTCTCCTCCTGGCCATTCCTCCAGTTTGCTGTCCTTTAAGCCTAGGCCAAAACTCACGGCTGATTGTTGCCTCTTGCTTTCCTTTTCATTGTGCCTCTCCTTTCCACCTGCAAAAGATCCAAACAATGCTCCAGTTAGAAATGGTTCCGCCCAGGATGTGTCAGTAGCCTTCCTTCTCGACCTCATCGTTGCAAAGCCTGAGCTCCTCTGTGCCAGCTCCTTTCTTTTTGCTGTCATTGCCATGCTTTTGAGGTGGAATTGCCTAGGCAGGAGCCTCTAGCAGTCAGCAGCTTCCTGAGGAGGGGAAGCAGAAGGCCATGCACTACTCTCTTCAGTCCTGGGGCCACTGGGAGGAGCCAAGAGAATGGGCTGCAAGATGTGGCAGTGCAGGCTTCGGGTGGATAGAAGGAAAAGGCTCTTCACGCAGAGGGTGCTTGGCCACTGGAACAGGCTCTCCAGGGAAGGGGTGCCAGCAGCAAGGCTGACTGAGCTCCAAAAGTGTTTGGACAGCGCTCTTGGGCATGTGATTGTTGAGGCTGCCCCAGGCAGGCCCTGGAGTTGGGCTCAGTGATCTTTGAGAATCCCTTGCAAGCCAGAAAATTCTCTGGTACTGTGATTGTGTTCTTGAGAAGATGGCATTTCACAGCTGCCCCTGAGCATGAGGTAGAAGCAGCCCTACATGCATTGAAAGAAGTATCTACAGGATATGAAAATAGAATGTATCTATCAGAGATGTAACTATGTGAGCACATAAGGATTGCTGATGGCAGATGATTTTTGAAGTTGAACACCTGTGTTTGAGGACAAGGCCAGTGAAATGCTTGCATGGCCTGAATGAGAGGGATCCCAGAGGAGAAGTGCCATCATTCTGGTTTTTGTAGCTTTGGAGCAGGTGTGAGCTGAGTCAGGGCATAAGGGGATTTGTTGACACTGAAGCCCTGAACTCCTCAGGCATGACCAATTTGTTTTGGGGTCACCACAAGCTAGGTTTAGGACTGCAATGGGTGCCAGGAACTTTGAAGCAGGTGATGCGTGGAGGAGGATGTGCAACTGCACTGGGACAGCTCTCTACATCCTCTATGGAAAGGTCTGTGTTTGCCTGGGAGGCAACACGATTCCTTCAGAAGCTGCAGCCCGCTTTGACGTGGAAGGTGGCGTGGGGAAAGTGAGCACGCAGCCTGTGTGTGGTGGTTGGTGGGAGAGGCAGCTGGAGCCTGGTGCCCTTGTGTTAGTGCTTTGAGGGCAAGTGGGGATTTTCTTACCTTTGAGGATCCCCAAGTGCTGTGGGGATGCCTGGAGGCAGGCGAGGAGACGAGGATGTGGGTGCAGAGGCCGGGTGTGGCGCTGAGTGCAGGAGGTGGCTGGTCAGGGACAGCCCAGGAGCTGATCATGCAGCTGCTGCTCCAGCGCTGCTCCAGCAGCGTTCCACCAAGGGCCGCAGGAGCAGGAGACAACGACAGTTGCTATGGGCACAGCCCAACATTCCATGTAGAACCCCAGGGGAGCCATGGGACAGAAAGAGGCATGGGCCACCTCTGTCCCTTTTACTTCTGCTGCTGCAAGCTTGCTCTGAGAGCCTTGCCATTGGGTTTTTCTCCTGAGTGGTCTGAGGAGACGGGCAAAAGCAGTGCAGGGACAGCCCTGGCTCTTCTCGGTGCTTCTCTGCAAGGTGTCTCCAGCTGAACGTGCCCAGGAGGCTGTCTGTGTCCAAGGGCCCAGAACCTCATCTCCTGCCCTGGAGAACCAGCAGGACTCCTCCCGCTGGCTCTCCTCCAGCTCTGAGAGGTGCTAGAATTTGCAAGTTGTTCAGCCGAGAGGCAACTCCAAAGCTTCCTCTCCAAGTGGAGGCATTCATGCTGCCCCCTTTCTCAAATCTCCTTTTGGTGCCCAATAATGTGGCTTGATGTTTTCCCTCCTTTGGCCTCTGAGCTGGTCACTCACCTCATCACTCCTTCCTTGAAACTTAGAGAAACAGCATGTTTCTCAGGGGAACTGATGGGGACACACAGACAGGGACAGCACGGTGGCATTTCTGTAGCAAACATGAATGCAGACTTTGTATATCCCTCTTCCAGCTCCCTTGGAGAAACTAGCTGTTTGTCTCAAAAGACTCAGGGATTCCTCTAACAAAGGAACGCTGATGGAATTATCTTTCCACACTGATGGCCTTGGCATTTCTTGTAATACTTAGATGGCAGATAGGATAAAACCCAGCCAGTTTTGCTGCTTCCCGGCCTTTAGTTAAGGCAAAGCAAATCTTGCTTCAGTCCCAATCTTGCTTCCTTGCCAGGCTGCATGTTGCCCACAGGGCAGCAAAGTGAGGGGGCAGCTGTAACAAGTGCCACTGCAAGGCAGATACTTTGTAGGCTCCAAGGCCCAGCTGCACTGGCTCCATCAGACAAGGGCAAGCTTCCCTGCGCTTCCCAGAAGCAGCCTGGCAATTGCCCCCTCCCTGGCCCCCTCTCCACCCTGCACAGCCCCTGCCACCAAAGCCTTGCTGGGCAGTGCCATTTGCTGGGCTAGACGAAAGAGGGAGTTTGCTTCTTCTTTCGTGCAAATACCTAAGCTGGGGGAAGCCAGAGAGAGGATAATGATCCCAGCAGCTGTGCTTTAGCTAAGGAGATTGGTGGAGGCCCAGAGCGGGAGAGGGGTCCTTTCAAGAGAAACTGAAACTGAACTACTGATGCCTTTGTGGTGCATGGGATATGAATTGGACAGAATTGGAGGGGTTCTAGAAAGGTCTTCCAAGGTGGTCAGGTGCATCAGTGCCCCAAAATGAAACAAAGTTATGTTGCTGGGCTACAAAAAGGACTAAAGCTGTTGCTTTTAGGGCAGAAATGATGGTGAGAGCAGAGCACTCATTTTGATCCAATTCATTGAATTAAACAAAGCCTCCCTTTCCACTGGCAGCTGAGATTTGTAGGAATCAAAGGATGAAGCGCCAGCGTTCTTTCCCTGGCAGGAAAGGAGACACACCTTTGCCAGTCCTGCCAGCTGAGCAAGGGGCCCGGCCTTGGGGAGGTGGTGCATGCCCAGATTCTCCTCTCAGGGCAAGTGCCGCCTTTGATTGCCGCAGTGATTTCATACAGACCAAAAGACAAAGTGGAACAAACATGGTTTAATGATAAAGACAGATTGTGTCTCAACAAAGGCAAAATGACAAAAGACAGAGCATAGCCAACACTAAGCCTCTTCCATTGACTGATCAATCTAATCCTACTAATGAATCTTGAATAATACTCATGTACCTTAACTAAGAAATTGAGGAGATTCCTATCATGTAAACTAACTAAATAGAATTTCAGCAAGTCTAAAAGCTTAAAAACCAGTCCTATTCCTATCTAGTCCTATTGACGCCTAAGCCTTGCTAGGCCTGGCTGGACAAGCTGCAGGCTTGTCTAATTTGGTCTTTTCTTCTTGGCGAGAGGCTCTGCTTCTTTGCGAGGGCGATGTCTTCTCCTGTGTTTGTTCCTTTCCTGCATGGTTTCAAACACCCTGGAAGATAGGAAACAAACCATCCATTGTTCAATTTAGTACACACCATTACAGCAAGTGGCAAGATCTGCCTTTTAGTATGAATTTCTGTCTTTTTGGGCAGTGGCAGGTTGTGAATTGATCAGAGCATGAGTCCGATCTTTCTTGTTTCAATGCCTTGAAATGTCTTCCTCCTTTTGCTGCATCCTATTTGGAATTTGATCAGCAGCATCAAAGCAAGCTTGGATGGATCTGTTGCTCCTTGTATGCAGTGTGTGTTGTTGGGGCAGGGTAAGGTTTCATTGTGAAGGCTGGGTTTGAAGTGAGCTGTTTGGGTTTGAGGTGGGTTGTAAGCTTGAGCAGGGCTGCGAGGGGCGATGGTGCAAGTGGCCTGAGCTTGCCCTGCGGCGCCTTTGCAAAGGGTCAGCCTGTTTGAGTGGCAAGGCGCAGGTTGGAGCAGAGAGAGCAGGAAGTTGCGCACCGTTTGCACTGGCCGCAGGGAAAGGGGCCTCCCGCCGGACGGGGCGGCTGGCGCGGTTGGCAGCAGGGACACTGGGCGCTGCCAGCCCTCTTGCGGCTTCTCTTCCCTGTCTGCCCATCCTCCTTTCTGGGGGGGGCTTTTGCTCCTCTTGCCTTCGCCCACAGCCTGGAAATCAAAGAATCCTCTTTCAATGTTTCCTTCCCGTCAGAAAGCTGGAAATGCCTGCGTCCAGCACAAAAATCGATTGGCCTAAGCAAATCCTTGCAAAGCCTCAAGAGCTGAGGAAAGGGCTGCCTTTGCCAGTGGGCTGCGGCGGGCTGCCAAGGCAGAGCTTGGAGGGAAATGCTCCTCTTTCCTACAGGCCAAAGGGGTGGGATAAATGTGTGGCTGTCTAGAATTCTACATTTCTTATTTCTACCTCTCTGCCTAACATTTATTTCCCTTGGGTTTTCCTGCAGAAATGTCTAGGGAATGGGATGGAAATTCAGTCAAATTAGGGAAGACACATGGTTAGACGTTTTCTACAACCCAGAATAATCTCTCTCTCTCTTTCTCTCTTTCTCTCTCTCTCTCTCACTCTTGCCAACCAAATTGCTCTTTGCTGGTAAGGAAAGTCTGAGGGGAGCCACAGCACTGGCAGCTGCATCTTGGGGAGTATGCTGGGATGCTAGAAAAACTGCCTGAAAATCTGCAACATCTCCCTGAAGACAGGGATTGCTGATGTCAGGAGGAGTTAAGTGGGGAATGAAGGGTGCGATTGGAGTCAGCAAAGGTGGCAGCCCTTGAGAAAGCCATCTGTAGAGAGTGCAAGGCCATTTGGGTGGTGGTGCGGCTTTTTTGGCTCAGAGTTAGGCTCCAGAATGGCGTATTTCAGGGCAGCAGCAGCAGAAGGAAGGCCTGGGCAGCATCTGCTGTGCCTTTCCCAGCACATGGGACGATGTGATCCTGGCAAAGCGGCGTCTGGCATGGCTGGCCAGCAGGTTTTCTCCCCTTCTCCCAGTTTCTCCACCCTCCTGGCATGCCTGGATTTTCTTGCCCCTCACCTGAGCAAGAGTGCTAGCAACTCTATGCTCCTTTTTCCAGGTGTAGTAGTACTCCACACACTGTGCCACGGTCTTAGTCTGGATCTGTTGTGAAGAGAAAAAGAAGGAATCTAAAATTCCTTTGTAGGGTGCATTGGGGAAAAAGAAGAAGATGGAGTAAAGTAGGAAGTAAAATCATGAAGTAAATGGAGTAGGGTGTAAAATGAAATCAAGATGGAGAAAGAGAGGCATCGTGCAATGTAGTAAAGCGTGTATCATGCTAGGTGGTAGCACACGTAATGCACAGATCAACAAGAAATCCATCTAGCACAGGTCTTCTTTGCCGGGTTCACTGCAGTTATGCCAGCACAATGTCTTGTGGAAGCAGCAGCAGACGTGTGCGACAAGTCTGAGAGAATAAATCATCATATTGCAAAGGAGCTTGGAGAAAAGGGCTGGAGAGACAGGATCATCCTTTTCACACAGGCCTTTGATGTCCCGTTTTGTTCCTACTTGAGCAGTTTTGGTACTTGAGAAGAGAGAGACCGAAGCCCAGTGTTTGTTACCAGATAGAAGCAAGCTTTCCTCCTGATGATCTGCTGAGGTAAAGAATGTCCTGCGGCTTTACCTGCTTCTGGATGAGATGAAAATCCTTGCCGTAGGTGTGGAAAGCCTTTTGGAAGGAGTCCTTCTCCTCAGGTGTCCATCTGTCGGAGCCTGGCAATAAAAAGCAGCAGGTAAATGGATCCGTCGATCCACATGAAGTAGATCCCACTGGCCGCCGCAAGAAAATGGTTGCAGGCCATCATTGCCGTGTGAGTACACGTCTGCTCCCTCAGAAGGTGATGAAGACAAGAGCAGGCATTCCGCCGGGAAAAGGATTGGAAAAGAAGTAAAGCTGAAGGACTAGATGCTGGTGCTTTCCCCAGCCCCCGAGAAGAGAAGCCCTTGTGCTGGTGTTAAGCACAATTTGTTGAAGCAGAAACACTTGCCACAACACTGAAGGGGACGGCAGCATCTGTCAGTGAAGGAAGAAGCTCTGCTTTGCTTACCTGCGTAATGATAATCAGCCAAGGGATGGCCTTGAGCTGTTGCAGGCCCCTCCTGAGAGCAACATCTCCAGAGCCTCCTGCAAGATCCAAGGGGAAAAGGCTTTAGGCGCCCCACCACATCCAAAATGAGCCGAAAAGCACAGATGCTGCCTTTCAGCTACTTTGCCTCTTCAGACATTCAAGCAACTGTATGCCATGTGGGTGAAAGCCTGGGATTTGATCCCAGTGCCTAGTTTTTGCTGCCCAGCCCTTTGATGCTGGTGCCCAAGAGTGGCATTTTGCTCCCCAAGCGAATGATTTTGCGGCTGCTGCAGCCAGAATGGCCTCAGCTGCGTGAGGCTTCTGGGAATTTCCTCTCCAAATGTCTTAGAGCAGCCAGAGCTGCAGGCGATTTCCAAGGCAGCAGGCTGCAGGAGCTTGCGCCGCCGCCTGCAGGAGGGAGATTCTCCCTGCTGGAGCCGTTTGGGCTCAGCCCTGCCGCAGCTGGAGGAGACACAGCAGGCAGCAGGTGCTCTGCTCCCTGTGAAGAGCCTTCATCAAGGAGCAGGCAGGAAAGGCTGTGCCAGTGGCCGGGCCTTGTGCATTGCCTGTGCCCTCTTCTGTGCGCCCACAGAGCGGCTTCTTACCGGAAGGCTGCCGCGTGCCAGGTGCAGGCAGTGCAGGGCGCGCTCCAGGTCAGCTGCTGGGCCGGCAATGCCACGGGAGCTGGCCATGTCCAGCAGTTGTCTTACTGCAAGCACAAGAAAAAGCCAGCCCAAGTCAGCCTTGAGGCCAGCAAGAGCAAAGGTTGCCATGCAAGGCGGAAGGAAAGGCCAGGAGCTAAAGGCAGCAGCTTGGAGAGCATGAAAAGGAGAGCAAAGACAGGGCCAGCTGAAGCAAGGGCCCCCGCAGTGCTGGCTCTCCCTTCAGAGCAGCTTCTTGTAGAAGAAGTGGAGGCCAATCTCCTCTCTTGCAGTGGCAAATGGGCCTGAGCAATTTGGAGAGCAAGATGCTTGCTCTTTTTGCTGCTCTGCTGCAGAAGCAGAGCGTTCTCCTTGCCTCTAACACTTCTAGATGGGAAGATGGGCGAGACAGGGAGAGAAGCGGAGCCTGCAAAAAGCTGCCTTTCTATGCAAAAGGAGACTTGGAAAGATCCAAGTATGTCAGGGGTGGAAGAAAAGCTTGAAGAGAAGCTAC